>NW_016817546.1:1965101-1992651 GCF_001698545.2 Rhinopithecus bieti
AACTCCTTAAAACACGCCACCCGTGACCGCAGGACGGTGCCTGCGAACTCCTTAAAACACGCCACCCGTGACCGCAGGACGGTGCCTGCGAACTCCTTAAAACACGCCACCCGTGACCGCAGGACGGTGCCTGCGAACTCATTAAAACACGCCACCTGTGATCGCAAGAGTTGCCTGCAAACTCCCCGACACTGCGGAGCCCCTGGAGCCTAAGCCGCACTGCCTCTTTACTGCACCTCTCATGACACCCAGGGCAGAACCCTGCACACAACAAACCCTCCGGAGGCTTCTGGTGTTTTCTGGGGGTCGGTTCTGTCCTTCATTGAGGCCTCACAGCCGGGATCATGCCCAGGACCACGCCCTGGGGACAAGCCCACAAGAGATGGAGTCCTGCATTGAACAGTGTTCCTCAAATGCTCCTGTGTACAGGGAACCTCAGAATGGGACTTGTTTTGGAAATAGTCTTTGTAATTAGTAATTCATTAAGACGGGTTCACACCGAATGGGGTTGGCCTTAATCCAATGACTGGTGTCCTTAAAAGAAAGTAGGGACACAGACATACACATAGGGAGGACAGTGGGGGCAGAGACTGGGGTTCCGTTGCCACTAGCCATGGATCCACAACGATGATCAACAGCCACCAGAGCTGCAAGTGACCAGAGAGTGTCCCTCCCTAGCACCTTTAAAGGGGGCTCAGCTCTCCAGGACCTTGAGCTCCGGCTTCCAGTTTCTAGAGCTGTGAGAGCGTATCTCTGTGTGAAGCCACCCAGTTGGTGGGCATTTGTCCGGCAGTCACAGGAAAAGCTGGCTGATCTTGACCCCTGGAGGGTCTAAGCCGCCACTGTCAGGCACACTCTGGAAGGAGCCACCTGGCCTGCAGGTGGCCGGGAAGCCAATCCTGGGAGAGGAGCCTGCATCTGCCGGAGTCCTGGGGCTTCCGCCATGGAGGTGACTTTGCTTCCTGCCCCAACAATCAGGACAGGGTGGCAAAGGCTGACCCTCGGCCTTTGCGGAGAGGTGAGCTTCCTCCTAAGGGCCATTTCTCTGCAGGGTGCCATGTGTCACTGCTCCAAGGAGGCCGGGTGGGGCCCAGCTCCAAGGTGACCCACTCCTTGCCACACAGAGGAGCTCCACACAGGTCTGCTTGGTGTGGCCCCAGCTGCAAATGGCAGGAAGTCACTATCCCAGGAGGATCTGAGGACCAGGCCTCTTGGTCCTGGCTGAGGAGCACAGCTGGCTGCTGAGGAGCCCCAATGGCTACGATGCTCCCCAAACTGTATGCTGATGCGTCTCCCACCCGCCGTGGTGCTGAGAAAGGGGAGCACACGCACCCAAGCAGACAGACGCCCACCGCGATGTGTCATGAAGCAGACCCCACAGAGAGTGAGAGACGGGTTACGAGGAGGGCCCTGTGCTTTGAAGCATGGCACTGGCTGGGCTTGGAGAGGATGTGACTCCTGCCACTCAGCCTCAGGTCCCGAGTGCAAGACCAGCTCATGCCAGCTGCTTCTGCCACCTGTCACTGCTGTGCACAGAAGCACCCAGAGGCCCATGCGCTAACCAGCTTGTGTTGGCCCCAGTCCCCACTCCAGGTGGATGCCAGAAAGCTCTCGGTGGGGCGGGGGTCCTTTCTTCCTTTGGGTGACCCCTGGGTCAGTGCTTCTGCAGCCCCCCAAAGAGCTCCTGGAGGCAGGAGAGGGTAAGCCGGGGCTACCGGTCTTTCACTATGGGCGTAATTCAAAGTAGCTCTTTGAAGTCAAGATCATTCACCCATGCTGTCTTATCTGAAAATTTCTTGTGAATTTTGTATTCTGCTCCACAATACAAACTGTATTGGTTTTAGCAAAGCAATGGCATTTTACATTATTTAGCAAGGAAGTAATTTTTGCTCCTCCGTCTTCCATCATCTGGGACAAGTGATGCCTTTGGAATGTGTCCTCAGTGTACATTGTACGTTCTGTTTTTTTTTTTTTTTTGAGACAGAGTCTCGCTCTGTCACCCAAGCTGGAGTACAGAGGCACGATCTTGGCTCGCTGCAAGCTCCACCTCCCAGGTTTAAGCCATTCTCCCGCCTCAGCCTCCCAAGTAGCTGGGACTACAGGCACCCACCACCACACCCAGCTAATTTTGTTTTTGTATTTTTAGTAGAGATGGGGTTTCACCATGTTAGCCAGGATGGTCTTGATCTCCTGACCTTATGATCCTCCCGCCTTGGCCTCTCAAAGTGCTGGGATTACAGGTGTGAGCCACCGTACCCAGCCAACTCTGTGTACATTCTCTTACAGCATCCCATGTCATGTGACACGTTCATGGGCCAGCTGAGGGTTACTGGGAGGTGGGCTGGGTGGATCTGAGAGAGGGAGCCAGCCTAGGAGGGGCCAGCCCAGGCCCACTCAGCAGAAAGCCCTGGAGTGTCACCATTGGAAGAAGCCAGAGGCCTCCCGGGGGCCAGTGTCCTAGCTGGAATGGCCTTTCCCACTTACCCTGGAATGTACCCCTGGACTCTGGGGCAGTGTGCAGTCTCCCAGCTCTGGTGGGTGGAGGCTGGTGCTAGAATCAGCCCACAAGGAACAGCCAGCAGGACCACAGCCACATGCCAGGAACAGGCCCTCTCACACCTAAGGTGGCAGCTCTGAAGTGGGGGCAGAGCTGGGGGCCGCCCCAGAGACACATCTTCCATCTGGTAGCATAGAGAGCTTGGTCGGATCAGAAGGCCAAACCGAGAGGTCTTTCCTTCTCTTCACTTCTTTAGACAGGAGCGAGGCTCTCAGTCTTCCCAGACACCTACCCCAGGGCCAGGCTGCCCCAGAAGTCACAGGATAACCCCCTCTGTCCCTGGCGAGCTGCAGGGGCAATCTGCCTGGGCTCACCCACCTTACACTGAGGCTTACCCAGGAAGCAGGCACCTGGATAATAAAGTTTGAGCTCTTAGTCCATGCTCCCCACTCTGCCTGAGATGACACGGCCCCCCTCACCCCTGAGGCCACAAGGGGGCCTGCCCAGGAGACCAGAGAAAGCCCAGGAGACCAGCCAAGCCCAGGGGAGCTGCACACAGGTCTCACTCCAATCCTCTCATCCAGGCAGGAGGCTCAGTTGCCTGAGAAGCATTGAAAATAGAGTCTAAGTCTAAGCGGCTTAGTGGGGTTCCAAGAAGGGCCAGCAGGTGGGGGTGGGGACAGGGGACCCTAAATCTTCTCAACTTGGCTTTGGGGAGAATCAGATGCCGTAAGACAAGAAAGAGTAAGGCACACAAAAGTTCCGCTCACCTTCTCTTCTAGGGACTCAGGTCACTTCAAGGTGTCCCAGTGTCCTTGGCCAGAAGAGGGCCCGCCCCACCCCCTCAGCTCCAAGGCTGCAGTGTTGAACTGCCTGGATTTATTCTCTTTGCAAACACAGGCACAGGCGAGGCAAGTCTACACAGACAGCATCCTCTTGAAGTTCAGCTCGGCCCTGGCTGTTGTATCCACAGGACCTATCACAGGCATAAGTGACATTTCCCAGAGATCCTCCCCAGTGGGTCTCCAGGGTAAACCCCATTGCCGGCCTGTCTTTAGCCTGGAAGAGGTCCCCCTTGCATCTCTGTATGCAGAGCTGGCCTGCTCAGACCTCCCTGGGGTCCTGTGCAAATGGCCTGGGGTTAGGTCAGGCCAGAGGAAATTTGTTCTGAATCCGGACCTTTGTGGGTGGAGGAGAAATGGTGAAAACGGCAGTTCCCAAAGACCCTGGCCTAAAAGCAGCCGCCCTTTCCCTCTCCTGCCACCTTTGATGCCCCCTCTTTCCGGGCTAACCCTGGTCAGGCTTCAGGTCTCACCAGGGGGGTCGCTTCCTCTGTGAAGCCTTCCTTACCACTAGTTGGATTCAGCTTTTTGACAGTCCCTCCTGCACTCACTCATTCACGCGTGCCTGCATTCATATCACAAACATGTACTGTAGCCCACCACCTGCCAGCCCTGGGCTAAGTGATGGGGGTCCGGCAGACAGGGCCTTTGACCCTGGAGCTCACAGTGGGGCGCAGGGAAGGGAGGGGAAGACCCCTAGGTCTGGGGGAGGCGCTGCAGCTCCGGGATCCAGAAGGCTGCGATTCCTCCTCCCCTCTTCCGCCACCTCCGCGCCCGGTCTCTCCCAGGACGGCTGTGCCCCAGCTGAGATTTTGGGGACGTCGGGTCCCTGCCCCGCGGCCTCAACGTGGGGACGATCACTCTCCGCAGGGCGGGGCTGCGCAAACAAAAGCTACTCCAAGGGGACAAAGGCTGCGCTGCGGGGACAAAGACTTCTCCGCAGCAGCTGCGAGTTCGCTGCGGCCCGGACCCACACCCCCACCCGGCCTTTAGCCAAACAAACAAATCCATGTTTTAGATCAAATGAGGGCAGTCTCTTCCCCAAACATTTCCCTCCGGGCATGGCCGAGGGGACAAAGGGCGCTCCCCACATGCAGCGAAGGCCACGGAAGGAGGGAGCCAGGGCTCGCCGCCCGGGACCGAAGGCCCGCGGTCCCCGCCGCACGCTGCGGCGCACTCGGAGGCGGATGGCCGGGCTCAGGCCTGCCTAGTCCCGCTGTCCTCGCAGTCCCTGCGGGCGCCCTAGACCCCGCAAGGCGCGGCGCCGCCAGCAGTTCCGCGAAGGGCCCCGCATTGCGGCTGCGCGTCGGCGGGCGGGCGGGCGCGCGCGTGGGCGAGAGTGTGTGCACGCGCGCCGCCGGCAGCCGTGCCCCAGTTTGCTCCGCGCTGCAGTCCCCTGGCGCCCACCCCTTCCCCAGCCCTCCTCCCCTTGCCGCGGCGCACCCGTCTCCACCGCCCGGCCGGCGCGGAGGGAGAATTGGCCCAGCGCCCGCGGGGGCGGGAGGGGCTGAGCCGAGAAACTGCGGAGACAGAGGGGAGGGGACGGGAGGGACAGGCGGGGACGCAAGGCTCACCACCGCCCGGCCACTGCAGCATCGGCCTGGACGCAAAGTTCACGGCCAGGCCCTGTGGCTGGCCAGAGGCCCGGGACCCCCGGGCTCCCGGGTAGCTGTTCCAGCGGCGCCATTTGCGCTGCGGCTGCGGCACTGCTTCCCCTCCCCCCTTCCCCCTCCCCTTAGTATTTATCGAGCTGGTGAAAGGCTGGGAAGGCTGGGCCCTTGGGTGGGTGAGTGCCTTGTATTCATTTAGGCGGAAAAAGAATAGCTAGGGTAGCCCCGCGTCTCCCCAGCCAGGTGGGGTCTGGCAGTTCCTCTGTCCCCGCCTCCCTTCCACTCCCATTCCTTGAAAGGACAACTGACCCAGACCAAAGGAAAGCGTCCTTCAGGGTCCTGATCTGCTCTCTGCAGGGCCCCTGAGCCGCGGTGGACCCCAGGCTGGCCCCTCTGGTTCAGCAGGGCGCTCTGAGCTGGGGGTCCGAGCTGCGGAGCTACTGTTCCCCTAGCTGTGCCCTGGCTGGTGGTAACAGAGCCGATGCTGCTAGACGCCCAGGCCTTGATACCATCGTCACCCCAATTCCTGTCGCCCTCCTGTGTATCCTGCAGGGGTAGGGGTGCTTATTTCAACTTGGAGGCCCACAGAGTTCAGAGCTCAAAGTTCTGGGGAGAGGGGGCAGCTAGGGAGCAGGTGCCCAGCTTGGCACCAGGCCAATCCTGAGGGGCCTGGGGTGGCCGAGGTCCTGGTCTGTCATGAAGTAGTTGGGTGGCTCCCCTCCCCACGGTCTCTATGGCGGCATCCTCCCATGCCGTAGCCTCCGGGGTACAGCTGGCTCTCTATGCTTCCAGGGGGCCTGCAGATGTGTCCTGAGCTCTGGGGCACTGCCTGACTGTGACTTTGCTCTCTGAAAAGGCTCCATCTGCCAGGCAGGGTCCTACACTGGTCCCAGCATCCTTGGGTTCACTCTAGTGAGGCCAGCCAGGCCATTCAGGGAGAGCCAGCATTCTGCAGAGTTCCCGACTCCATTCCCCATTTGTTCTGCAAAACTGAAACCAGATTTCCTAAACGGGAGCCCCTGGTCACCCTGCTCTTCTTGGTTACATCTGCGGGTCATCATCACAGCTCTACCTGGCTCCAGCCTCGGCCAGGGAAGATGCCAAGGGCAGCTTGGTGCCCCAGGGCAGCCCATGCTAGGGTGCAGAGCCTGCAGACTCAAAGCTGTCCTGGGGAATGTCTCCTGAGGGTTCACCAGCCAAGGCAGCTGTTGGCACCCTGTCTCGGCTGGGGCAGGGGCTGGGATAAGGCTGAGGTTTACACGCTGGGTGGTTCAGGAAATGAACTATGTACCCAAGCCCAGAAATTTTCCAGCAGCCAACAGCAAGGGGTAGTCTGAAAGGTGAGACCCAAAAGGCCAGCTGTGGGGGTGTGGGGTGTGTGTGTGTGTGTGGGGGGGGTGTTGCTTAGAGAACCCACCCCTGCAGGGGGCCCAGGCTCAGCTTAGCCCAGACCTCAATGTCCTGGGCTGGCAAGGTCTCTAGCAAGGTACCCCATGGACTGTCATCTATCCGGGCTGCCCTGATACTGAGGTTATAGACAGGCATCCCTCCTACTGCATCCCCAGTGCACCGGGCTCAGCCCCCCAGGCCTTGGCCAGCTCTGGGCCTCCTGATGTGTGCCCAGGTGGGAAAGGGCAGCCTCTGACCCTGGCATCCCCAGCCTGCCTTTGGCAGCTCTTCTCTGCAGAGCCCCTGGTACTCCAAGAGGAACCGCCAACACTCACCCCCATGGACAAGGCTGGCAGCTCTTGGAGTCCCTGCCTGTCCTTGACCACCAGGTCCTGCCTGCTCCCTTGAAGCCCACTGGGGTCCCTGACACTCTACCCTCTGCCACAGTCACGATCCTGGGCTTGCCACAGAGGCCATACAGGCCAGAGGTGGAATTAAAATCAGCCAAGAAGCTGGAGTTGTGGGTATTTGAGGGCTTCCAGGAGAAAGTTTGGCTGGTTAGCCCCAAAAGACGGAAGCAAGCTCCCAAATCCGAAAGAAGCCCAGGCTGAGTTGCCTCCCCATCCTCTTCCTCGAGAGGCTCGGGGCTTGGCGATGGCCTCTGGGAACGCTTTTTGCTTCCAGGAGCCCATGGAAACAGCCCTGGAGAGGCACAGCGGGTGCTTGGACTTTGCTGCCTGGGGTCCTTCGCCAGAGGAACCTCTTAGCTCCCCTGGGCTTGCTTGGCCACTCAGACAGCCCAGCAGGCGTGCCAGCCACAGGCCCACACTGAGGGTGGGGCCAGCCAGCGTCCAGACACAAATGGCAGACAGCTTAGGCACTCAGCCTGGCGGTGGAAACCTAGCCGACCTTCCTTCGCTCACATTGGCACCCCTTCCTGCCCCTTTCTGGGTGCTTATTCTTCTTTCACACCTTGTGCATAGAGTCCCCAAGCATCCCTCTCCCTTGGTGCCTGGCAAGACGACCCAAGCACTGTTCTTACCGTCCAAGGACAGCCAGTCGTGCTGGGAGGAAGGGAGCGTGGGCAGAGCCCGGGCTTTGTACTCAAACACCACCGAGTTGGAGATGATCTGGTTGTTGAAGGCAACTTGTAGGGTCACAAGACCAGTGTCATGGGCTGAAAGCAAGAGAAAAAGACCAAGTCAAGGGATGGGTGGGCACCTATAGCCTGGTGAACCACACAGGGCCTGGAATGTCCCCTCCCCACTACCCTTCATTGGTTAATGTCCAGCTCTCCTTACTGACAGCCTATGCCTGCTCATTCGAGGCCCAAACACAATGCTTCTTCTGGGAACCTTCTCGGTTCACCCAGACTCAGCCGGCTGTCCTGTGATCACTCCCAGGTATTGTAACTGCCCCTTTGCTTCCTCCGAGTGAGGGCAGGGGCGGGTGCTCAGTACAGACTGGCTGAACGAGTGAATGAGTGAATGGTCCCCAACTCTGCCTCATGGCTGGCTGACGTCCCCGCTTGTCCCATTCATCCTGGATGGGGCTCGGGCACAGCATCTGCTTCGGACTGATTTGTGCTTATTTTGTTTCACCTATTCCTACAAGCTTGTCCTGACTCAATGAACAAGTCAGCCCCTGTATTTTTAGAAGTTCTTCTGGTTCCCCGATGAAGGAGCTTCAGATGTGCCTCTGTTACCCTGGCCCCAGCTCAGCCCCAGTGAGTGCTGAGCTGGGGATGCTGGCGTGAACGTTGTACCTCCCTCCAGTGTCCGCCAGTAAGCTCTGGAAGGCAGGGCCCTGGTGGGTCTCATTAACTGCTGTGGCCCCAACACAGGGCTTAACAAATAACTGTATCTGTGGAATAAACGAGGTATGTTCTCACTGAGAGTAAGAGGAAGCCAGCCCGTGGTGGAGATCAGCTTCAGCTCTGGGGTTGAGGTCGCCTCTCCACGGCTCATGTTGGCATCTTAGGGGCTGGCCTGTGGCCCACAGAGGTGGCCCGTGGGCAATGGTGGGTGTGCACACTGCCCTGCCAGGCCTCGTCCCTGACAGATGTCTCGGTTCTGTGCCCTCTGCCCTGCTTTTCTGGAATACCAGATACTGATACCCAAGGCCTCCCCGGTACAGATTTCCAGGGAGGACACGCACGGGGATCACGTCACTGTTTGGGCTCTTGGTTTTCAGGAGCTTATAGACTCAAGGAAGCCATCCAAGTCAGCCGCTGCCTAGGACAAGCAGAGCTCCAGCTTTCCTCCAAGGACTCTGATGCAGATCCCAGTCCCGATGGGAAAACCAGCTTATTGATGGGTGGCCGCTGTCCATCCTGGGTGGATGTGTTAAGGCAGCAACCATCTTGCCATTGTCCCCAGGGAAGGTCTTCGGGAGTCACTGTCCAAGGGCACCCATGGGTTTTTCCTCTGTGTTTTCCACCCTGTCTGGGAACCTCAGCTCCAGGCCACAACCTGAACCAAAGGACTCCACAGTGGAGGTCACACAGGACCTCCGAGGTGCCTGGGCAGGGAGCCCCGGCCAAGTCCAGAACCTGCTATGGCTCTGCTGGCATCCCTGGGCGGGTCTCCAAGCTTGTGGTCGCATGCCTGCCCTGGAGATTGGCCTGGCTTGCCAGCAGGAAGACAGGTGGCCAGCACCCACACCCATCGGAGCCCGCTCAGGGCTACTCCTCTTAGCAGCCTCCTCGGCCAGCCTTGGGGAGCTCACGGCTTCTCTGGGACAATGTGTCCCAGCCTGGGGGGGTGGCCTCTTCAACTGCTGCTGCTCTTCCATCATCTTCTGGCAGGTGCACAACCTGCAGCAACTCTGGAATGGTGGCAGACTCCAAGGCATTTCTTCCTTCCCAGAGAGACGGAGCAGAGGGGACCTACTGTGGTCTCCGGGATGCCAGCCCAGCAGCCCTGCTTCTGCAGGTCCATCACCCAGGAGGCTTCCCGGACTCGCTCTTCCCTTCCTCACTCATGCAGTCCATCAGCGAGTGCCATCAGCAATGGCAAGATCCATTGCTCTCCATCTCCACTACAGATGCTGTAGTCCACACCACCATCATTTATTGCCTAGACTTCTCCACTAGCCTCCTGCTGAAGGCAGCATCAGAGCACCTGAGACCTGCTCCTGCTGGGAGGGTGTCAGGAGGCCACAATCCAGCACTGGGGGCCACAGCCCAGCACCCCTAGAGGAAACCAGGGGGAGTGTGGTGCCCAAGGGAGCCCTTCTTACATTTGGAAAGATCAGCCCTCTGCCTTCTTCCTATGGTCTCCCTGTGTCTGTTCTTCCTCCCTACAACCCAGAATCATCTTTCCCACACACCCAGAATCATCTTTAAAGACATCATTTAGATCAAGCCACCCCCTGCTTAAAGCTAACAGCCTCCTATTGCAAGTAAAATCAAACCAAACTCCTTCCTGTGATGCAGAAAGATGGACACGATTTGTTTTGGTTCCTGCTATCATCTCCAGTCTTACTGTGTGCAGCTCCCTGTACCCCACTCACTATCCTGCAGCCAGCGCCTTTCTCGGGCTTTAGATTCTCCATGTTGCCAAACCTCTTTCTGCCCCAGGACCTTTGCACTTCCCCTACCCTCTGCCTGGCCGGGATGCTTCTCCCACTTCCCATGACTGGCTCCATCCCATCATCCAGGTCCCAGCCTGCGAGAGGCCTCTGCTCATCCATGTTCCAGAAGGAATCTCCTTCTTCCCAGGTGACGTTATTACCATATTCTACTGTTGGGATACAGTTTTCACCAGTTACCTTGGTTATTTCTTCTTCTCCTTGTTTGTTTTCTGTCTCCCTGCAGTAGAACGTTAGCTCACGAGAGCTGGGACTGGCTCCATCTTAATCTTCATGCCTAGTGCCAAGGTCAGTGCCCGGGATGTCATGGCGGCTCAGTAACTATTTGTTGAATGAATTGTTTTGAAACCCAATTCTTCACCTCATTTGTTGTTTTGTTTGTTTGCTTTTTGTTGTTTTTTTCTTTTTGAGACAGAGTCTTACTCTGTCTCCCAGGCTGGAGTGCAGTGGCATGATCTTGGCTTACTGCAACCTCCACCTCCCAGGTTCAGGCGATTCTCCTGCCTCAGCCTCCCTACCAGCTTACAGGTGCCTGCCACTATGCCCAGCTAATTTTTGTATTTTTAGTAGAGACAAGGTTTCACCATGTTGGTCAGGCTGGTCTCGAACTCCTGACTTCAAGTGATCTGCCTGCCTTGGCCTCCCAGCATGCCGGGATTACAGGTGTGAGCCACTGTGCCTGGTCCTCATTTTGCATTTCATCTTTTGTCTTCTTTAGGGCTCTCTGGCCAGCAGAGTTTTCTTGGTGGATTCCCCTATCTTCTCCTGAGCCTGAGTTGCCTCTTTCCGCCAGCACCTCCTCTCACTCAGTGCGCACTGCCCTCAGCTCACTGCCCTAACTTGGTGGGCTCCCTCCTGCCCCTGAAGCACCCCAGAGTCTTGTAGAAGACACATTCTGTGCCTGAGTGTCTCCTGCTGCCTGTGACAGTGTGGGAGCTGCCAGGGCAGGACCCTGCTCTTGGTCAGAGCAGAATCACCTCATGTGTTTTGCTTGGGTGGGTGTGTTGGGCTGGGACCCCGGAGATGGGTGGGCATTGGCCGTGTGTGTTGCCAGTGCCCCCTCCTCCCATGTTGTTCCTGACTTGTGCTCACAGGCCTCTGAGCCTGTCTTTTTGGTGAGGCCAGTTTGATTCTGACTTCCAAGTGTTCATCCTTCAAGCTCAGCCTCAGATTCCTCTGGGGAGACCCAGAGATGAGGTCCCCAAGCAGCCAGCGTCATCTCCCGGGGCAGTGATTCATTTGCATGCTGCACTCCTCCCTGGACTGAGAGTCCCTTGCAATCAGGGCCCTGGTGAGAAGCTGGGTCTTATTCTTTGCTCCATTCCAAACCCATACTCTGTGCACAACAAGCAGGGGCTACTCAAAAGTTATCTGGCAAATGAAGAAAGGAATGGATACATCCAGTGTGTTTTACAGAGCACCATGTTTCAATTTGGGCCTCAAAGCAGAGATTTCCAAAGGAGACCCCCTTTGTGGAGTTAGCTGAAGACACAATACTGGCACCTGTGGAGGGGTCCCAGTTCTCAGTGTGCCTTGAGCCTTGTGGCTCCTGTTCCCTCGGTCCAAGACACATTGTGGCTAATAGAATGAACCTGAATGACTAGGAGGGTGAGTAGCCTAGGCAGAGACTCTACCTGCCATCTCTGCGGACCCGGAAGCGCCCCAGGACCAGGAGAACTGCCTGTGGAGACCCAAATTGCCCTGGTACCCTCTCCAAACTCCTCCTTGGGAAAGGAAGAGCGAAGGCCTCATTAATGGGAATTCTTCAGGAATGGAGCACGTGGGCCAGGTGCTTCACACACCTCCTCTCACTCACTGCTCTTGCCCCACTGGCAGGCAGTTTTCAGAGCTGTAGAAACTGAGGCCCAGAGAGGTCAGGCACTGAGTTCGAGCCACACGGATGGTTTCTGGCTGATCCGAGATGGACCCAAGTGTGGCGGACTCCAGCCCTGGGGACACACAAAGGCCAGCCCCTCTTTTTCTGTGGAGGGGTCAGATAACTGAGAGCAGACCTGAGCAGCCCTGTCTTGGTCCTTAGCCAGGCGAGAACCAGGTACAGAAAGTGGCATCTATTTATAGGCCAGGCAAGTCCCATTCTGGCAGCAGGTGATGAGTGCACTGTTTAATGCCACAGTGCCCTCCCCGCCACCCCCGCCGGGCCGGGGACCTCATCAGCTGCACACAGCCCTGCGCTGTGATAGGCAGACCCAGCCTGGCTGCCACCCCGGCTGGCTGTGCTCCAGGCTGAGCAGGGCTGCTGGGTGGGCCTTCTGGAGCCAGGCAGGCGGGGGCTGGGAGGGGAGGGCTAGGCCAGCAGGGGGTGGGGTGGGCATCTTAGGCCGCAGCGCTGGCTCCCAGAAAGTTTGTGGAGAAGATGGTGCTGGGTTCAAGCAGAGGCTGAGTGTACAGCCAGCTGAGGAGCAGGGTTTTCCGCTCTGGTGGCTGCAAGAAGATCCTGAGAGAGGTGCGGCACGGTGGCTCATCCCTGTAATCCCAGCACTTTGGGAGGCCAAGGTGGGCGGATCAGTTGGGTCAGGAGTTCGAGACCAGCCTGGCCAACGTGGTGAAACTCCATCTCTACTAAAAGTACAAACATTAGCCGGGTGTGGTGGCACAAGCCTGTAGTCCCAGCTACTGGGGAGGCTGAGGCAGGAGAATCGCTTGAACCTGGGAAATGGAGGTTGCAGTGAGCCGAGATTGCATCACTGCACTCCAGCCTGGCAAAAGAGCAAGACTCCGTCTCAAAACAAAAAAACAACAACAAAAAGAAGAGCCTGAGAGAGAAGGAGAAAAGGAGAAATGCCTGGTGGGGTTCAGCTGCCCCAGGCTGGGGGAGTAATTCAAGGGCGGGGTGGTGGTGGCAGACAGCTGGGGCAGCCAAGGCTCAGGCTGGACCATGCAGGGTGGAACCTAGAAGCACCCTGGGGCCTGCCTAGCACCGGCCAACTCTGTGCTTGCCGTGGGGACACCCCACCCCATACCTCTCTCCTCACACCCAGTCTTCTACACTGAGCATCTTCTCTCCTTTCTAGGCTCTCTGACCTTCCGCACACCTGCATCCTTACCCCCTCTCCTGTTTATGGTCAGGGCTCACTGGACAGGCTATCCTGAGGGTTGGTGGTGATGAGATGGGGCAGCCAAGGGGGTCCTGCCAGCACCAGTCCAGGAGCAGAAGACATAAGCTCTAGAAACAGGCTTCAGATGCTTGGAGACTAATTCATTCCTTCACAATCTCCATCCCCCTCTGTGACATGTCTGGCACTCTGCCAGCCCCGGGGATACTATGGTGACCAAGAAGATAGTCCCTGACCCCATGGCACAGGCGAGTAGGGAAGCAGTGATGGCCAGAAGTCAAAAACAAGTTGACCAGACAGGGACACTATGCTAAGCAGAAAATGCTGGAACCCTGGGGAAGGGCTTCAGAGCCACAGGGACAGCACAGAGGGCCTCCTGACTGGGTTTCTTGGGGGATCTTTGAGCCCCTAAAATTGGAAGCAAATTATGTGCATGTACCTTTTCTGGGCATAGGGTAGATGGCTCTGTTACATTCTCAAAGGCGTTTGTGCTGATAATTGTTAGACTGATCCCCTATCACCACCCCATCTCCCTCCACCCCTACCAAGCTTTCTCCAGCCTTCTGCCCTCTGCCCTGGGCCCCAGGAGGACAGAGCCTGTGTGTGGGCTGCATTGTCTGGGTTCTCCTGGCTTCTGGTTGGCTTGGGCCGTGGGAGGCATGGGCAGGTGCAGAGAGGCCACCTTGCTGCAGAGGTGGTCTCTGGCCCCGGCTCTCACCAACTGTAGTCACCCTTTGGGCTGAGGGTGGTGGCAGCTTCCCACTGTGGTCAGCCCTGGATACATTGCCTGGGCCTGGCTTATTCCCACCCTAAATCATGCTCTCATCGCGTTCTCTTCAAAATCCCAGTCAAGCGTGCCTAGGTCCCTGTCCGACGCTGGGTCCCTGAGCCAAAGGAGATGATGTTCTAATAGACTATCTGGGATCCGCTTCTTCACAGCTGAGGAAACAGAGGCCTAGAATAAGGAGGACACGACCTGCTCAACGTCACCCCAAGGCTGACTCCGAGTCCAGTGCTCCTCAGGCCCCCACACCTTCCTTGGGGGACTGGGGCAGGGGGTGACTTTCTTACCTGGGCAGTAGCAGCGCAGCACCCCGGGCTGAATCAGGGATGCAGGCACTGAGATCTGGTCAAACAGGCAACTGTAGTTATTGCTGGCTTCTTGCCACGGCCCTGTGATGAGGACCTTCACTCCTCCCTGCAGGGAACAGAGAGGGGAACAGAGTTGGAGTATGAGCCAGTGAGGGAGGCAGCATGGGGAAGCCCCTGTGAGGCTGCACTGCTCAGATGGGGGTCTGTATCTCTCCCCCCATGCAGATTCCCAGGCCATCACTCCAGGGATTCCAGTGAGCCCCCGAGAACCACAGCTCCAGGACTACAGCAAGAGAAGGGCCCCGAGGCGCTCCTTCCCCAGCCCCTCAGGAAGCTCCAGGACCGGCAGCTCCAACCCCTGACCTTCTCTCTCTCTTGTATAACTCGCAGATCCAGGCAGGAGGGAGTACGGAGTTTTGCAAACCCTTTCAGCCCACGATGCCCCTGAGAACCGGCCTGGAAGGAAGCCGAGGGCAGGGAGGGGACTTGCTATGTCATTTGCTTGTGGACAGATTGAGGGAACTCCAAGTTTTGAAAACAGGCCTGAGCATCTCAGTGTCAGCCCAGGCAGCAGAAGTTCTTGTGGGGAGTTGAGGAGAGACCCAGGATCCCCAGGCTGTGGGCATGGCAAGGTGAGGGGGCCTGGAGCAGGGTGGGGTGAAGAGCCTGATTAAGAAACAGAAGAGCTAAGTGCAGGAGATGCTCAGAGACTGCCCTGTGAGCTGAGTTTGGGGCTCAGAGCTGGGGGCTGGGAGTGGAACGGGGCTGAGCGTCTGCCCCTCCCCCAACCCTGTGCTATCAAAGGTCCTTGAGTCTGTGCCGCTGCCTACACAGCTAGCCTGGGGTCCCACGAGCAAGCAGTGATCCTGCAGCTTGGCTGGGAGCAGCCTCGAATGACCTTCCTCAGCTCCAGGTGGTAGGACCCCACCTCCAGGAACCTCCCAGGGTGCCCAGGGGCAGGAGAGCATCAGTAGGGCTGGGGTACTCCCTGATCCCCAACTTGGACTAGCCTGGGGCTGCTGCAGAAAGCAGAGGAGGAAGGTGGCCTCATGTCCGGAGCCCTGGGCAATCCTGCTTTACGGCCATTGTCCTGCTTAGTGATGATAGAGGGAGGTGCGAGGTGGACGGCAATTTGTAGGCCCCCTACTTACGGCTTAGCTGAGGAGAGGGGCTGGTCACTGAGTAGAGGGAGGCTCTCCCTGGGGATGAGGAAGGTGGGGGTGCCGGCCTCCCGGGCTCTCCTGGCTAACCTTGGGTGGACCCACCCCAGAGGCGCCATCCACCCCACCCCCAAACCAGTAAACACCTTTCCCTGCAGGGGGGCGGAGAGCTGCGTAGGTCAGGGCAGAGAGCACCACCTAGTGTCCAGGCTGGAGAAGGCCGCCAGGCACGCTGGAGACTGGGAGGTGGGGGTGAGGAGTTGCTGTGAGCCCACCTTCCCCACCGCTCCAGGTCAGAGAAGCGATCCCCACCCCGCAACCCCGTGCCAACCAGATGCTCCCTCCTGGTCAGTCACTCATTCTTGCTCGGCGTCTTCTGGGCCCTGGCCCACCCCTGCCCTGGAGGGAGCCCCAGCCTCTACAAGGAGCCTGCCCTAGGTGCCCCACAATGTTCCTGGAACCCAGGCCTGGCCCAGGGCATCTGCAGCAGGAGTGAGTGTTTCCAGGGATGAGGTGGAAGTGGCTCCTCCCATTGCCCAGCCAGGAAAAGAGACTTCTTCCACGGAAGGGGCTCTCCCCGGCTGGAAGGCATATCCCACCCCTGCTCTTGCATGAGTCTTGCTCTGGCCTGGGAGGTCACTTTACTACTAGGGCAGCGGAGAGAGCTCACGACCGAGAGCCAAAAGCAAGAGGCCTGCTCCCGCGCCTCAGTAGCTGTGTGTCCTCAGGCAAGTGGCCCAGCCTCTCTGGGTGGCATCTCCTTGCTAGGGGCCCTTCTGGTCGCAGCATTCCTTGTTCTGATGCCCAGGGATATTTGCAGCTCCGTGGAAGGGGCAGGGCGTTGGGGGCAGTGGGTGCCTGGCTGGGAAGAGTGCCAGCGGACAGGTGGAGCCTGACTTTGGGATGTCTGGAAGCACCAGAAGGCCAGCCCAGGGCACCATCCCCCAGGATCCTGGGAAGTGGAAGAGCAGTGACTTCAAAAGGCCATAGACAGTTACCATGTGAGAAAAAGGGAAAAAATAATAACCGCAATCAACAGCTGCTAGCATGAAGCTGGGGCTGCTGCCGGGAACAAAGAACTGCCGAGATTACTGGAGAACATCAGGACCTTCTCCATGGAAACCGCCGCAGGACAGCTCAGCATCCATCCATTCAGGGGATGGTTCCCATGGCAACAGCCCGCCTGGCTGCGCTGAATTGGTGGTGGCGCGCGTGCCTGATGGCTGTAATTGCAGGCTCTTCTGCCTGGTGCAGCAGGAGTGTCAGTGGTGGGAGATGACGCAGGAGGGTTTGGGGGGCAGGGAGGGAGCACGAAATGCCATCTGAGGTCTCTGTGTCCTGAGATAAAGGGCCCGGATGTCTGATGCAGCCAGGGCAGATGCTGGGGCATAGGGGGATGCCTCTGGGGTGTGTGTGTGTGTGTGTGTGTGTGTTGGTGACCAGCTGCAACCAGAAGTGAAGGAGTGGACAGAGATAGGAGAAATGGAGAAATGGGAGCAGCCTGTGGGAGGGAAGGCCTCTCAGAGAAGAGACAGCAGGATGGCCCCAGCCACCGTGTTCCTGCTAAGTGGATGCATTGAGGTTTAGAGCTGGGTGGGGGTGCTGGGTAACCGTTTAACCAAACCCCATTTTGCAGACTGGGAAGCAAGGCCCAGGCCGACAAGCCTGCCTGTACAGCCCTCCCTGAGCTTGGCAGAACCTGGCCAGATTGGACTCCTGATGCAGTCAGTGTACAGACAGGCTGGCAGGGAGGGGACAGGACGAGGGCCAGATGAAGGGAGAGAAGTGTCAGGAGAGAAAGTGCTGTCTCCTGCAGAACACAGGATGGGGGGCGCCCCTGCTGTGGTATGGAGACAGTGGCCTGGGTAGGAGAGGACAGCAAGGAGGAAGGGGCCCTTCACAGCCTCTGAGGCCTCACTGTGTGGCCAGGTGGGGCCCCAAAGGGCCTAGCTGGGTGGTGTATGCACATTTTCCAAATCAAGCTGAATTTCAGCAGCTTTTGGTTGTAGGTAACTGGAAGCATTGAGGGCTTCTGGGAAAGCAGGACTGGCCGCTCCCTCTGCCGGGCTGCCAGGCTGCCAGGCTGCCAGGCTGCCAGGCTGCCATTGCGTTCCTGTTCCTGGGCTGCCCTCGCGTGGCGAGTTGCTGAACTGCAGGCCCGGAAAGGACAGAAGGAGCCAGGCCTGCTGATGTCCTATTCGCCAGGACACCCAGGAGGCTGGGGTGTGGGCCTGCACCCAGCCCAGGGCCTGTCTCACAGACCAGGACCTTGGGAAAAGAGGGGACCCTCCTTCCACCTCCTGGCTCCTGCAAGACATTAAGGGCTCCAGGGCACCTCTAAGTGTCCGGAGGATCAAATCTCCCAGGTCCTAGGACTGGGAGTGCCTCGAGGCCACCCCCTCTCAGCCATTTACACATAAAGAAACTGAGTTTCAGAGAGTCAGGTCTCAAGGAGCCAGGACCAGAAGACAGCTCTGACCTTCCCCCTGCACCCTGTTCCTGGCCCCCCTCTGTCCCTTTGCATCGCTTTCTTAAGCCCAGGGTCGGGGGGTGTGGGGAATATGCCCAACTGGCCTTCGCGGGGTGGGGTGGGGGGTGTGGTGAGCACTCTGAAGGTGCCACTGAGCTCAGAATCAATGATAAGAGAGGAGGTCAGGGCCGGGTGCGGTGGCTCACGCCTGAAATCCCAGCACTTTGGGAGGCTGAGGTGGGTGGATCACTGGAGGCCAGGAGGTTGAGACCAGCCTGGCCAACATGGCAAAACTCCGTCTTTACTAAAAATACAAAAATTAGCTGGACGTGGTGGTGCACGCCTGTAATCTCAGCACTTTGGGAGGTGGAGGCAGAGTCAGGAGTTTGAGACCAGCCTGGGATACATGGTGAAACCTCATCTCTACTAAAAATACAAAAATTAGCTGGGTGCAGCAGGGTGTGCCTGTAATCCCAGCTACTCGGCAGGCTGAGGCAGGAGAATGGCTTGAACCTGGGAGGCGGAGGTTTCAGTGAGCCAAGATCGCGCCATTGCACTCCAGCCTGGACAAAAAGAGTGAAATTCCTTCTCAAAAAAGAAAAAAAAAAAGCAAAAACGAAACAAAACAGCAGGGGGTCAGAAACATGGTCACACCAAACTACACCAAGAGGAAGCCCAGTCTGATCCTTCTGGGCTCTTCCTATACGGGATGTGAGAGCTGGGGACAACTGTACACAGATTTTCTTAGCTTTGCCAGCGGGGAAAAAGGGTGAGGAAGTCAGAGCCCCTGTCTTTAGTGTTGTCCAACCGAGTGAGCTGTGGGCAGCCCACCTCCTGGGAAGTGTCCACTCAGGGCCCGTGGTGCACAGGCTGGTCCCTGAGCACCCAGACAGGCTGGGGAGAGGTCAGGAAGCACATGCTTGTGTACACTAGGTTATTTAGGGAAAGCCTGGGCCACTCTGTCCCCTTCCTGTGCTATTCTACTCTAGAGAAAAAGCAGAGATGCCTCTACTGCTTGTGTCCCTGAGGCAAGATGCTTTGGTCTTTGGAGTAGTGGTTCTCAAAGTCAGATCCCCGGGAGCTGAGGCGGCCTGGGGACTAGGGGAAGGTGCAGGTTGGAGTCCCGTGTCCTATGACCTGTGTTGAATTTTGCAGAGGGCCAGGTTTACTTAAGAAGGATCTTCAGGATGACTCTTCAGAGGCTGTGCCCTGTTCAGTTTTGAGAGAGATTTTTGGTTTTGTTCTTGTTTGGCTTAGAGAAGTAGAACGAAGGCAGTGGATGTAGATGATCTATGATGGCTACTTTTTTTTTTCTAAAGACAGAGTTTCACTCTTGTTGCCCAGGCTGGAGTGCAGTGGCATGATCTCGGCTCACTACAACCTCCGCCTCCCGGGTTCAAGTGATTCTCCTGCCTTAGCCGCCCGAGTAGCTGAGATTACAGGTACATGCCACCACACCAAGCTAATTTTTTGTGTTTTTAGTAGAGACAGGGTTTCACCATGTTGGCCAGGCTGGTCTTGAACTCCTGACTTCAGGTGATCCACACACCTTGGCCTCCCAAAGTACTGGGATTACAGGCCTGAGCCACTGAGCCTGGCCAATAGTGACTTTTGAATTTTTTTTAAGCAACCTTGGGACCACTTTTCAAAAAAAAAAAGCAAAACATAAATGGACTCTTAACACATAAATCGAGAAACGGCAGACAACTCTGGCTGGAGCTAGGGGAGCATTTTGCCTCCAAGGACACCTGACTTTTTCTTTTCTTTTCTTTTTTTTTTTTTTTTTTGAGACAGGGTTTCACTGTGTCATCCAGGCTGGAGTGCAGTGGTACAATCACAGCTCCCTGCAGCCTCAACCTCTTGGGCTCAAGTGCTCCTCCGGACTCAGCCTCCAGAATAGGTGGGACCATAGGCAGGCCCCACCACACCTGGCTTATTTTTTTAATTTTTTGTTGAAACCAGGTCTCACTATGTTGCCCAGGTTGGTTTGGAACTCCTGGGCTCAGATGGTCCTCCTGCCTCAGCCTCCCAAAGTTCTGGGATTACAGGTTTGAGCCACGGCACCAGGCCAAGAACCCCAACTTTAAAGCTACTTGCCCCAGTGAAGTTTGAGAATCACTGCATGAAAGAGGGAGGTGTTCAAGTGCTGTGGGGACACAAGGAGGGGAAAGTGTCATCTTTATGGTCCAGAGCTTCCTCTGAAGGGCAGCCACAGGCATCCCTTAGCTGCAGGGTGGCGCAGGGGCCAGCGAGGTGGGTGGGAGGGGAGGTGACAGGTGGCGGCAGCAGTGGTAGCTTACCTCTGGGTAAGACCACTCTGGGGAGTAGTCGGTCACCATGAACACCCGTCCACTCTGCTGCAGCATGCCCAGGGTGCCCTGGGCCGAGGCGGCTGAGACCACCTCGGCGACGTGCATGTAGGCCATGGTGTTGGCTCCGCCCTCCGAGCTGCTCAGCTGCAGGCTGCCCTGCTGGGGGCTGCAGCAGGGGAGGCACATCTCTGCTTGGCTGAAGGGGGCCCGCGCCCCGTCTTCTGACTGTGAGAGTGCCGTGCTGTCCCCCGACACCAGCTGGTGCCCATAGATGGTGCTGCTGCCCCCCTCCACGGAGATGAAGTCGTTGATCAGGTCGGAGAACTGGTTGCTGAAGGAGATGTCAAAGTGGTCCAGGCTGAGCTCCATGTTGGAGGCGTTGCCAAGGCTGGGCTGGGCCACGGGGTAGAGTCCCTGCACCACGTTGCCCGGGAGGATCGGGACGCCGCCGGCACTGCGGATCACGCCATTGGTCTCGGGCTGCAGGTAGTGCTCAGAGCTACAGGCCTGCAGCTCCCCAGACTTGAGCAGGACCTCGCTCCCTTCCGCCGCCTGCGAGGTCTCCATGGTGACCTCCCCTTCCGCGGTCATGGCCTGGAAGTTGGCCTGGAACTGCATGAGGTGGAGGGAGGAAGTGGACTCTATCCGCGTCTCGACATGACCGCTGCAGGAGCTAGTTTGGGACGAGGCCTCCGTTTTCACCGTGGGTATCACGAAGGTGCCCCCAGAGTCACTCAGGCTGCTGCGGGCGCTCTGCTCGGCGGGGAGGGGTTTGCTGGCGTCCTGCAGGAAGAAGCTCGGGGAGGGGGTCTGGTGGATGTGGGGGCTGTGGCCCGTCTGGCTGAAGTTGGATGTGTAGTCCTTGTTGGAGTCGATGGCACTGAAGTCCATCTGCTCCAGGGTGGTGCTGGGACTCAGGCCGCCGCCCGACGGCAGGAGGCTGGAGCCGGTGGTCAGGGCGAGGGAGCTGGCTGCCGCGGCTGCCGCGGAGGAGGAGTATGCTTCTTTGGCCATCTGCTGCTCGAAGGAGGTGTCCTCGGTCTTGATCTCCTTGGTGAGGACGGTGGTAAAGCTGAAGCTGCGCTCCCCGGGCGGCGAGTGCCGGATGTTGGAGCTGACCATCTCGGCTTTCAGGCCTCCACCCCCGTATGTCTGGCCCTGCTTTGGGTTATTAAGGAAACAGTCGGGGTCAAAGTTCATGGTGGTTTCTGGAATCTTCCGACCACCGTCAAGGGTGGTGGAGAGGACCAGCTCTTCAGACACGTTGGTGGGCAGCATGGACAGGCTCTCCGAGCTGCCCGTGGTGGGGAAGGCGAACTTGTGGCCGTCGGAGCTGACGGCCAGGACGAGGCCCTGAGAGGCATCAGGAGAGAGGAGGTGGTGGTTGGGGCCAGCGGTGGGGGACATGGTGTACACAGCCTCGTTGGTGACCTCTGACATGAACACCGTGGCGCTCTGGGACAAGCTCCCCATCACAGAGGCCACTGCCATACTGGACACGCCTGTGACCACCGGGCTGTCCACCATGTCCGGGTCGCTGTTGAGCCCGCTGCTGATGGACACGGGGGAGCTCTGGGTGGTGTCGGGGACCTCCACCTGGTTGGTAGAGGAGACCTCGGTGCTGCTCTGGTGCAGCAGCACGGGCTTGGCCACCTTGCCGTTCCTCTTCTCGCGGCTGGAGCCCTTGCTGTGGCTATGCTCGTGTTTGCCCTCCGACACGTCATTGTGCTGCACCTCCGAGTGGCTCCCGTACCCCCCTGTCCGTGGCTCCACCTTCGGCGAGATGATACGGTGTTTGGCACTGTTACACTTGTGATGCACGCTGCTGCCAGCTCCTGCAGAGAGCAGAACACAACACACACATGCACACGCAGGCACACACGTGCGCACACACGTGCACACACACGTGCACACGCAGGCACACACGTGCGCACACACGTGCACACGCAGGCACACATGTGCGCACACACGTGCACACGCAGAAAGAGAGTCAGAGCCAGGACCGTAGCGGACCTGCTCCACAGCAGCTGGGGCCTCTGGCAAAGTCCAGACCCGGTGCCCCAGGCAGGCCACAGACCCTCAGCCCTGGGACATGTACCCCAAGCCTGGGGGCCGTCTCATGCCCCTTTGACCCTCCTCCAAAGATCAGAGGGGCTTTGACCTTGATGCTCTTTTCGAATAGGAAGCACATGGGAAGTCGGGAAGGAGAAGGTGGAGAGAATGTCAACATCCAGGAAAGTCCCCTCCACCATCAGAGACAGACACCACTCACCTGGAAAGGCCTTTGCTGGCAAGAGGGGGTCAGCCTGGGGAGGGTGGCTATGTTCGTATCCTACCCCACCGCCCCTCCCCAACTTCCCACAGCTGCTCAGCCCGTGACCTGGGAAGGAGCCACCCCTGGGGCCTGGCAACCAGAGGTCAATGGGGAGGTGATGGAAATGCACTCTCGGGACCAGCTCTCAGGCCCCAGGACCAGAGAGGGTTCTGGACCCTGCTCCAGAGGCAGAAAGGTACGTAAGCCCAGGCCTATCCTCCGCTCTCTGGGGCACAAAAATCCTTCTAGGTCCTAAGTAGGGACAGAGCCCTTGCTCCTCATTTCAGACGTACAAGCCTCAGGAGCTGAGCGTTTCTGAGGTTGGCAAAGCCTCCCTGGCAGCTCCTCCAGCCCTGGCAGCCAGCACGGCTTTTCTCTCCCACCCATCGGATGTTTTCACCATTTTCATTTCATCTGATAAGGGTCACTTTGCTTTTGATGAAAGGGCAAATTCTCCCCGATCCTGTTACAGCCTCGCCACCAAGACTCCTAAATGCACGAAGACTGTGCTGAGAGGTGACACGCCTCTAATGGGACTATCTAATTAAGTCAGCCCAGGGAGAGGAGAATGCACATTTCAAAGAGCAAATACCATTATCAGAAAAACAGACACATCAGGAAGGAGAGCGTGGGACGCTTTATGTTCTTGGAGACAGAGGTTAAAGAAAGAGGTTAACCCCGCGTGGTGTCATTGACGCAGGGCAGGTCTCCCGAAGACCCCAGTGCCCTCTGGCAGAGGATGCCCGAGTGTGGGCCTGAACGGAGAGGCCCCGAGCCCCAGAGTTCCTTGCTCCCCCAACGCTGCTGTCCCCAGTTCTTGCCCCATGGAGGAAGCTGTCCCTCTGGACACTGCTACCTCCTGCCCAGAGTGGACTGCCAGCCAGCTGCAGGGCAGGACGAGGCAGAAGGCCTGCCTTGTGTCTGTCCTGGATGCGGTGGTGTCACCCAGTCCCTGACTGTCCTGTCCCCCTCCTCCCTCACTAGATGTCATGGCTACTCCCACAGAGGACAGCAATGATGGCTGCCTTGTAGGGCTCCCGTCCCTGTGGCGCCTGCCTGCCCCGGGAGCCCCGGCTCACCCAGGCTGCCGGTGCAGAGGCAGTTGTGGGTCCGCGGCTGGGGCTTGGTCTGGTGACTGTCGAGGATCTGCTGCACCAGCTGTTCCACCGAGAAGCCCGAGCTGCTGTTCCCATTGCTGCAGGTCCATTTGATGCCATGGACTGTGGAGAGAGAGGCGGGGGCGGGGGAGGGGGGACGCTGTCAGAGCCCGCAGGTGCAGAAGGGGCCTGGGTGGGGCCGAGGGGTAGGAACCAGTCCCTCCCTGAGGGCAGCCCTCTCTGCTGGGGAGCCGGCTCCTGGGGTGAATGGATGAGCAGGAGAGGGGGAGGGGAGGGAGGCCAGGCTGCCCCCATCGGACCCCCTGCTCCCATCGGGGACTCTGAGCTCTTCCTTCCCCTCTTCGCTCCCCCTCACTAGGGTGCAGCCCAGGGAGTGGACCACATAGTTCTGCTTTTGTTTCCCTAAAGTCAGAGTGCACGAGGCGGCTCTTCCTGGGGTGCTGGAATGGAAGAGAAAGGGAACAAGGACGGAAGGAGAGTGGACATGAGGCTGAGGGACTTCCCAGTCTGTGAGCCTCTTGTGGAGACTCAGGATGGAGGTGGTGGACCAACAAGCACCGAGCTGGGAGGACCAACGCCTCTCCCAGGAGTGTGTGCAGAGGGGGCCCCACCCTGGAGGGCAAGACTCTGGCTTCCTGCCCTCACTGGACTTCTTTGCCCCAAAGGGATTGCAGATGCAGGAGAGGCCAGAGGAGATGGGGACGGGACTGAAGGACCCACATGGCCTGGAAGGCAGGGGCCTCAGTGCCCAGTGCTGACTGATGGTAGCCATCTGAATAGCCACCCCAGGATGTGGGCTCGACCTTCCTCCCGGCACTTTTGCAGTCCCTGGAGTTGGGGTTGGGGTTTCCCCACCTGCCCGGCAGGATGGGGGCTGGAAGTCTAAACTGACTTTTCCAGCAGAGCAGTTTTCTCAGCTGGGGCAGACCCGGCCAAGGGGTGGCTAAGTCCTAAGTCTGGCACATGGAGCAATCCAGCTCTCTCTAGTGGGGCCAGGCTGAGAGGCAGTGGATTCGCAGCTTTGGGGCTGGAGCTGGTGCTGGGGCTCCAGGCGCAGAGGAGCAGGGCACAGGGTCAAGATAGGGAGAGGCCAGTGGCTTTATCGATACAAGAGCAACGTCCTTCCTCCTTTGGCTGAAGCTGCTCTCCCACCGGCTCCAGGGGTCAGCCGCTAACCCTCGCAGCGCCGGCCCCAGTTCTGTGAAGGGCTCTAGAATGCAGGGGGACAAGGAAAGCGTCAACATGGCAGGTAGGAGCTGGCTTGATTCAGACTTGGATTTGAGTCCAAGATTTACTTATTTATTTATTTTTTGAAATAGGGTGTCACTCTGTTGCTCAGGCTGGAGTGCTGTGGTATAAACACAACTCACTGTAGACTCGACCTCATGGGTTCAAGTGATCCTCCCACCTCAGCCTCCTGAGGAGCTGGGACTATAGGCATGTGTCACTACACTTGGATATTTTTTTAAAAAATTATTTGTAGAGGCCAGGCACAGTGGCTCACACCTGTAATCCCAACACTTTGGGAGGCCAAAGTGGGCGGATCACCTGAGGTCAGGAGTTTGAGACCAGCCTGACCAACATGGTGAAACCCCGACTCTACTAAAAATACAAAATTAGCAGGGCATGGTGGCACATGCCTGTAATCCCAACTACTTGGGGGCTGAGGCAAAAGAACCACCAGGGAGGCGGAGGTTGCAGTGAACCGAGATCGCACCATTGCACTCCAGCCTGGGGAACAAGAATGAAACTCTGTCTCGAAACAAACAAAAAAATTATTTGTAGAGACAAGGGTCTCATTATGTTACGCAGGCTGGTTTGGAACTCCTGGCCTCCCAAAGGGCTGATATTACAGGTGTGAGCCATTGTACTTGGCCTGAGTCTAGGTTTTGATCTTGCTGTGTGGATTTGGGCAAGTCGCTTAGCCTCTCTGAGCCTCAGTTTCCTGACTTGTAAAGTGGGCATGTAGTAGTCCCTGCCTGGAGAACTGGCCAGGAGAAAACATGATGTCCATGCCTGGCACTTTGTGCATACCCCAAAAAAGGGAAGCTGTTGTCATAATATCACTAGTGATGATGGTGATGACAGTGATGACTGTGACACCCAGCAGGCAGTGCTGGCCCTGCCCTGGGGCCTGGCTGATGCTATGGGGACTGGACTTGTGGCAGGAAGCATCTTGCTATGAAATCCACAGATGGCTCAGCCCCGGAACGCTGCGTGTAGATCTCTGAGGTGGCCATTCATCTCATGCCTCTGTTCCTGGGTGTAGAGCTCCCTTTAATTATAACTCTGATGGTTTTTCTTTTCTTCTTATTCTTTTTTTTTTTTTTTTTTTTTTTTTTTTTTTTTTTTTTTTTTGAGACTGAGTCTCGCTCTGTTGTCCAGGCTGGAGTGCAGTGGTATGATCTCGGCTCACTGCAACCTCCGCCTCCTGGGTTCAATCGATTCGGTTGTCTCAGCCTCCTGAATAGCTGGGATTACAGGAGCCTGCCACCATGCCTGGCTAATTTTTGTATTTTTAGTAGAGATGGGGTTTCACCATATTGGCCAGGCTGGTCTCAAACTCCTGACCTCATGATCCACCCGCCTTGGCCTCCCAAAGTGCTGGGACTACAGGTGTGAGCCACCGAGCCCAGCCTCTGATAGTTTTTCAAAGGAAATCACCCATGTGTGAGGCTTGGGATTTGGCAGGAATATCTTCAGGGTTTGCCTTCTCTGTGTGTGCCGTCTGCTTTCCTTCTGTGTGTGTGCCGTCGCCTGACCTGGGTGTCTGCTCCCCTGTCCTTCCCCTCTGCTCCACTCTGAAGAGGCTCCTCTGAGGTCTGCAGCATCCTGCCTCCTGCATCTTATTCTCAGGGGATCTGGGATTCTGGTGGGTCACTGAGGGGGATGGGTGGGGCTGAGTGGCACCTGCTTGCCAAGCCGCCATGTTCAGAACTTTATGTGATAGGTGCAGGCAGGCGGGTGGCAGCACTGACAGCCCACCTTCCTTTAGGTGGACAGTGGAGGAATTCTCCAGAAACCCCCTAAGCACCTTGTCCCTGACAGCTGGAGGGAAGGCCCGGGCCAGGGGCTTTAAAACCTCGTCATAGCTAGGGGACCCTTTTCTTAAATAAACCTCTACCTAGAAATTCAATACAGAAGACAGATTACTGCAGAGAGGACCTGGTGGAGGCAGGATGAGGGGTCACAGGCTCTCTGGCCTGTCCCTATGCCCAGGGCACTCCTTGGCTAAAGACATTTCCAGACTCATTTTACAGATGAGAAAACAGAGGCTCAGGAGGGGAGGTGACAGCCCAAATCACACTCCAGAGGCCACAGGGCAGGATGTGAGACTCCCCTCTGTACCGCTGCACAGGCCGTGGTCTGTTCCAGCTGTGGGTCCCCTACTCTGGCTGTACCCAGGCCCCAGAGAGGAGATTCTGACGTCATTGGTCTGAGGTGGTGCCAGGTATTTTTTTAAAGCTCTGCAGAGGCTCCTTGCATGCCGTTAGGATGGGAGAACACACAGCTCTGTTGAAAGCTCAAACTCAGCAGGGAACTGCAAGTCCAAAAGCAGAACCCCCTGCCGAGCTCACCATGGGAGCTTCTCCCTGTGGGAACTCTGAGCAGGTGCCCCTTGCCGAGCCAGGCCACACGTTCTCTGGGAAGATCCCTGCTGAGTTTGAACTTGGCTCTCTGGGGAGATGAGCTGATTTCAGGGCAGCCCCACCTCTGGCTTCTGGCCTTCAGGCCACACCCCACTCAAGGGTCTTGGGTCTTGGCGTAGCGAGGCTTTCGAATCCCCTGGCTGGCAGAGTCTCCTGGCACTTCAGATCAGGGGCCCCTCTGCTCTGACAACCACCAATCAGGCCAGGTTTCCACTCTAGCCCCGATGGGGGTGCGGCAGCCACATTCTCTCTGCCTCTTGCTCTCCTCCTTATGTTGTGAAGGTTATAAAATGAAGACCCAGTGAAGGCTGACAGATTGCAAGCAGAGAGTTTCTGGATGCTTAATGCAAATTACCTACTGTCTTGGCACATCCAATATGCAGATTGTCTCCCTCCTTGCTCTGGTGTTGGCGGCGGGGGTGGGGTGGGGG
>NW_016817546.1:1994142-2042050 GCF_001698545.2 Rhinopithecus bieti
TGGGGGGGTGGGGGGTGGGTGGAGAAAAGCCCCCTCCTCTGAGATGGTGAGTTGTTAGCACTGAATATCAAATACTATCAAGACGGCTTTTAACATGTCATGCTCTGCTTCCCGACATGGAATCAATCAGCGGAGGGAGATTTCTATAGGGAAAAAGTGCTTTATGAAAGAAAGGTTAATAGCCACGCATGCTGGCCTCCCCGTTGGCCCCTTCCCCCTTTTAAAGCAGCAAAAGGGAAACCACATTAAAAGTACACTTGATCACGTGACCTCCCATGACATGTAAGGCAGGAGACACAGAAAGAGGAAGGGGAATTCCCAGAAAGGTAATGTCCTGGTGGCTCTGGGTCACATCTGTCCCCTCCTGCTCACTGTACCTCACTGGGCGGTACCTGACTCCCTGTTCTCAGGCAGAATGGCCTGAGCTGAATCCCAGACAGAGGGACCCTCTCTGCAGCTCCCCATAGATGGGGCCTGGGTGGTGGCCCCTGGTCCGCTCAGGTGGTGGAGAGAGACCTGTATCCCCAGGAAGGCTGGGTCAGGGGAAGTACCAGAGAGACGAAAGGGTTGGTATGGGGTAGGATAAGCCAGACCCAGCATGGGGCTCCACAAGACCGGGGCAGGCAGGATGGCCACACTGGCCCCTGGAAAGCAGGATGCTGGCTTCTCGAAAGGTGTCCTCCTACAGCTACCCCAGAAGCCCTGAGGCTGCCCAGTGAAACACAGGCTGGGACTGCATTCCCTCTGACAGGACTGCCTGCAGCGCAGCCTGTGTGAGGATCGGCCTGCAGAGCTGAGGCTGGGAGTGGCCGTTGCAGAAACCCCAGGCCCACTCCAATGCTGACCTAGCCCTCGTACAAGATGTTTACCCTAATTATGGCCCGTGGCAAGTCAGCAGCGCTTCCACTAATATGAATAATCAAAATGAAATCAATGACAACAGCATGTGGCCCATGCTTTGGAGAGCATCATCGGATGAACAATTTACCCAAGAGGCGGCCAACCGCTGGGAAGAGAGTAACTGAGATCTGGAAGAGAGGGCTGGGGGAAGGCGTAGGGGCCTCACCCCACATGGGGCAGGCTGCCAGCCGAGGGCCTCTTGGGTTGCAGCTGCTCCATCCCAGGCCCTTGGGAAGAGGCGGAGAGCTTCAGCTACGCAGTCTAAGCCTGAGCCACGGTAGGGCCCTCCTATTTTCCTCTGTCATGAACTGAACTGTGTCCCTGACCAAATCCATAGGTTGAAGCCCTAACCACCAATGTGACTGCATCTGGAAACAGACTTTTAAGGAGGTAATTACGGTTAAGTGAGGTCACATGGGTGGGACCCTATCCCAGCAAGACTGGTGTCCCTATAAGCAGAGGAGGAGACACCAGGAGTGCCCATGCACAGAGAAACGGTCATATGAGGACACAGTGAGAAGGTGGCTGTCTGCAACCCAGGAAGAGAGGCCCTACCAGAAACCAACCCCAATGCCCCTTGATCTTGGGCTCCCAGCCTGCAGACTGTGAGACAATCAATTTCTGTTGTTTAAGCCCCCAGTCTGTGGTACTCTGTGAGGGCAGTGTCTTAGTCTGTTTTGTGCTGCTACAACCAAATACCGCAGACCGGGAAATTCATAAAGACCAGAAATGTATTGGCTTATAGTTTTGGAGGTTGGGAAGTCCAATATCAAGCTGCCAGTGACTGGTGAGGGCCTTCTTGCTATGTCATTGCATGGTGGAAGGGTGAAGAAAAAGAATCCATTCCCAGGAACCCTAAGTACAGCAGTTAAACATCTCCCATGGGGCCCCACCTCCAGACACAGTTGCACTGGGAATTCGATTTCAACTTGAGTTTTGGAGGCCGAATAATACACTCCACGTGGGGGCTCAGGCCTTCCCCATCCTCAGGCTCTCTGGCTAGAGGTCCACACCCACCCTGCTCTACGCACTGCACACTTGTGTGTGTGTGTGTACAGGTGTGTGTATAGGTGTGCGTGTATAGATCTGTGTACATATAGGTGTGTGTACAGGTGTGGGTGTATCAGTATGTGTGTATATAGATGTGTGTATAGGTGTGCGTGTATAGATCTGTGTACATATAGGTGTGTGTATAGGTGTGGGTGTATCAGTATGTGTGTATATAGATGTGTGTATAGGTGTGTGTGTATAGGTGTGTATCAGTGTGCATAGGTGTGTGGGTGTGGATATAGGTGTGTTTGTGTATAGGTGTGTGTGTATAGGTGTGCAGGTGTGTATAGGTGTGTTTGTGTGCATAGGTGTATTTGTGTGTATAGGTGTGTGTGTGTGTGTGTGTGTGTACAGTTCAAGGGGTTCTGACATCAGGGGCTTTCCAGAATGCCTCTCTCCTCTACTACTCCGGAGGTTACTCACTGCAACCTCCGGCCCCTGGGTTCAAGCAATTCTCATGCCTCAGCCTCCCGAGTAGCTGGGACTACAGGTGAGCGCCACCACGCCTGGCTAAGTTTTGTATTTTTAGTAGAGACAGGGTTTCACCATGTTGATCAGCCTGGTCTCAAACTCCTGACCTCAAGTGATACGCCCACCTCGGCCTCCTGAAGTGCAGGGATTACAGGTGTGAGCCACCGCGCCTGGCCCTTCTACCACTTTAAATGCCACCCTTCTTTCCAGTACAGCCCAGCTCAAGCCCCCACCTCTGGTGCATTCTCAGGCCCTCCCCAAACCCATCGAATCACAGACTCAGGATGGGGCCCAGCACCTGTGTCCTAAGGAGCCTTCGTGGGCATTCAAATGCATGCTCCAGTTTGAGAACTATGGGTATAGAAATCACAGTAGCCTTCCTGGCTGCTCACGCCTGTCCCCAGAAGCTGGAGTTTGGATCCTGAGGGCAAGCCTTGCCAGGTTGTTCACTGCTCATCTCCCATCCTCAGAACAATGCCTGGCACATAGTAGTTGCTTAATAAAGGCTGGTAGAGTGAATGGTCAATTTCTCAATCAATCATGCCCTCCCTAGCACTTTTTTTAAAAATTGGTTCATCATTTTCCTCAGTGTGCTGTAAGCAGAGCTCATGTCTCAATAATAATAACAACAAAAATAATGATAGTTATTGGACATATCCTCCATGCCAGGCAGTGCGTGAGCATCTTTATATGTTGACTCCAAAAAAGAAAGAAAGAACAAAGCCAGGTGTGGTGGCTCACACCGGTAATCCCAGCACTTTGGGAGGCTGGGGCGGGTGGATCACTTGAGCCCAGGAGTTTGAGACCAGCCTTGGCAACGTGGCGAGACCCAGTCTCTACAAAAAATAAAAAGAATTATCCTGGTGTGGTGGTGGGCACCTGTAGTCCCAGCTGCATGGGAGGCTGAGGCAGGAGGATCACCTGAGCCCAGGGAGGTCAAGGCCACAGTGAGCTGTGATCGGGCCACTGCACTCCAGCCTGGGTGGCAGAGTGAGGCTCTGTCTCAAAAAAAAAAAAGGGGGGGAAATAATAACAATTCTAGGTACTCCACTGGGCCTCTGCTGTGGGCGGGGCATGGGGCCGGCCACTCTCCCGTGGAGCAGTGCTACTCAAAGTGTGGCCCCCGCAGCAGCAGAATCCCCTAACACTTGTTAGAAATGCACATTCTCAGGCCCCGCCCCAACCTGCAGAATCAGAAACTCTGGGGTTTGGGGCCCGGCATCCATGTCCTAACAGGCCTTTGATGCACACTCCAGTTTGAGCAGCTGGGGTCTAGAGATGATATCTTTAACCTCCCAGTGATCCCTCGAGGCAGAATGTATTATCTCATTTTATTAATGCCAAAATCGAGGCTCAGAGAAGTCATGTAACTTGCCAAAGGTCACACAGCAGGTGTGTGGGGGGTGAGGAGGGGCTGCAGATTCAAGACCTTTCCACTGGGCGACCTGCCTGGCTTTTGGCTCTGCCAGGACCAGCCTCTAGGAGAAGGTGAGGAAGACTGGACAGCAGCTCAGTGGTGGGCAGAGGAGAAAAGCGACCCCATCGGGAAGTAGAGGGTCCTGGCCATGAGCAGCAAGACTCGCTTCACTTCCTGGAGGGGAGTCTGGTTTTCCTTGGCTGCCCCTTCACCAGGGGCTGGTGACTGTGCAGGAAACTCAGGGTCCTGGGGCTGGGCCACATGCTGTCATCCCAAGCTGGATGCCCAGTTTTCTCTCCTGTCCTCCCTGACTTCGCAGGTGCTGGGCTGTCTCAGGGGGGCCAGGTCTTGCTGGCTGGGGCCTTAGTGGGCAGAAGCTCCCAAGTCCCTGGCTCCCCGCTTAGGATTTCCTCAGTTCGGGGTCAGGTCAGTTGTCACTCATCTGGCCAAGCCACCCAGACCAGGGCAGAAGAAACTCTTCCTTGAGCCTCCCACGTGAGGAACCGGGAGGCAGGGCCTGACGGTGACCTGCTCTTGGAAAATCACGGCAAGCAGGAGAGGAAGGGGGAAGGAAACCTGGGAGGTCGCTGCATGGAGGACATCTCAGCGACGCGGCGTCCAAGCCTGGGCGCTGGGCTTCCTTGAGGCATGCGCTGGCCTTGTCACGGCAGCAGAGGCTTTGTGCCTGGTTTGGGGCGCATTTGGGGGGAATTTCTACAAAAACCAAAAGAATCTAAGAAGGGTTCATTCCAGACTGTACAGGATGTGTGTGGGAGCAATGCTTGGCTCCATGACAGGGCCTCCTCATTTGGGGTGTGGTGGGGTGGGGAGAGGACCCCTGAGGGATGGCAGGGGGCGGAGGGGCAGCTTCATCCTGGCTGTCTTTCATTCCTGACGTGGCTGTCCCATGCGGTGGTGGGGCTTTCCCAAAGGGGAGGGAACACCTCCAAGTGCAATGCCCTGTGCTGGCCATACAGGAAGAAGGGGCCAGAATTTGAAACAGTGGGAGACAGGGTGGCAGCACCATGCTGGCCTGGGGTCAGGGCCCCCAAGTGGCCGCAGCTCTTTCCCTCACACACTGTGTGATCTTATAACAAGATCTTTCATTTCTCTGGCTCTTAGTTTCTTCATCTGGAAAGTGGGTGCCTCTTGCCGGTTCACCTGACTGTATGCCATTGGGCCCTATCCAGGTGGCCCCACCCTTGGATTCTGATGTGATGGCATCCACAGGAGATCTGCCAGGGCCAGGGTGGAAAGCCTCATGAGAGGGGAAGCCCTCTGCTCTGCAGTCCTGCCTGGAAGACTTTGGAAAGGAATTGGACGAGGAGACAGGGAGAACTCCAGACGTCTGCCTCAGCTCCTGGTAGCCCCCGGAATGGGTGAGAGCCAGCTACCTGCCCCCTTTGCTCTGTGGGGCAGTAACTCTTGGAAGGATGACAGGGCAAGGCCACCTGGAGCTTTGGCCACCATAGTTACTGCATAGGCGGCACCTGCTGGAATCGATGCTTGGCCTTCCTTCACATGGGAAGAGATTTCTGGGTGCTGTGATGAACGAGTGGCAAGGACAAGGGGCAGTGTCCTTTTCTGGAGGGCTGTGGGGGGTCCCATCCTCCTCCTCCAACTGGGTTCGTCCAGTCTACCCACCTAGGTACCCCGCCGCCCAAGAAAGACCCAGAAAGAGGGTGGCCATTTAACTAGTCAAGCCAGGTCACCTTGGGAGCCGAGAAACAGTGCTGTGGTCATTTGTCCAGGCGCTGGTATAAGCTGGGATGCTCTCCGGCAACCCTGGGTGTGTGGTTGCTCTCCTTATAAACCACGTGTCTCAGTCGGATGGGAGAGGGACTGGCCACGTGTCTCTCCTGCAGTGAATGGGGCCCCTTTGGAGTCCGTGGTGTTGTTGACACTAGGAGGCTGTCTCCATGGCGACAAGGTCAATGGGAAATGGCAGCCGGGTTGGTTTAATTTTCACTGTATTCTTGTTGACAGGAATAAAGGCCCTGCTTCTGATTTCTTGGTTCAACTGGATGAAATTTTCATTAGATTTAACTTCTCATATCCAGACACCCACATACTATTCAATTTCCCGATCTCACCACTCAACTCTCATTCGTCTATTGGTCCTGAGGACAAAATTTTCAGAAATCTCATTTCGAGGAGCGCAGAGGCTGAGGGGGGACGGGATGGAGCGTGTGCCCGCCACGTGCACGTGAGGGGACCTGTCTGCCGTGTCCCCAGTGAGCCTGTCATTTCTGGGGCTTGCTGTTGGGGCATGACAGTCCTCCATCTGCCAGGGGGCATGGGCTTCGTCCCAACATCACACACCCTGTGGAAAAGGCAGGGCTGGAGGGTCCAGCAGACTGCCAGGGTGTTGAGAGCTTAACCTTGCTGCATTCTTTCTTCTTGCAGGTGGGACGGACCTTGTCAATGAGGGGTAGAGAGAGGCACCATTCCAGCCTGGCCAGTGACTCCGTCATCAGGAAATACAGAGCATGTGGGGTGGCATGTCCTTTACCCCTGTCCCTGGCCTCACAGGAAATCTCCAAGGTGCTCAGCGACATACAAAGTGGCATTTTAGAGCCATCCCGAGGCTCTCGGAATCTTCTCCTGATGTGCTAAGTGGCATTGTTACCAGGCTGGGAATTCTTTGCGTCGTGGGAGAAGTGTGAATGCACTAGGAGTGCTGGCCGCCTGGCAATGTCAGAGCCTCATGGTGATCTGCAGATCTGGGTGCATATGGCCTCTGGAATTCCCTTCTCCCCACTCTGTCCAAACTGCAGCCCCTTCCCCCGGGCGCTGCTCGGGGCAGAGATAGCAGGGAATGTGGGACTGATCAGCTTTTCCCCCGCCCCTCCAGGCCACTCGGAAAGAGGGGTGGGGACCAAGTGGGATTCTGGATGCTTCCATCTTGCTTCTGGTAAGATTGCTCTAGGGTCCTGGACTCAGGTTCCTCCTCGTGTGTTGGGAGGCGGCACCGCAGGAAGCCAGGCTCCGTCCACACAGCAGCTGCCTCTGAGCTCCCAACTACCTGGCTCGGAGTCTTCCTTTTTTAAAGAGAGGCTGCAAATCTGGAGATCTGAATGTTGGCAACGAATTCTAATTTTGACAGAACCACTCCCTGGCACCTAGCAGGGCTCAGCATCAGCTCTGTGTAGCAGTCAGGATCCGGGACGTGGGTGGGGCCCTGTATCCCCAACACCAGCACAGGGGTGCACTCCATAAAAGGGGGACTCCTGTCACAGAAGCGGCTGTGTGGCCTTGAGGTGGCCCTGGGCAGCAAGGTGCTGGGAGAGACAGGAAATCAAAAGCAGTATTTCTCTTCCAGTCCTACTTGGGGGCTGGATTGGCTCCACAAAACTAGCTGGAGTGAGAAACCAACATTTGCAAAACAAACCTGGATCCTGGGAGCAAAGTAGGAAGCAAGCCCCACACTCAAGTCAGCCTCTCCATGCCCACCCTCTGCTGTCCTCTATGCCAAGTTGGAAAGGGGCTGCAGGCATTCTGGCAGGAACCAGGAGGAGGGCTGGGACCCACCTGGAGATTCCAGGAAACTGCCCTGCCTGCTTCTCATGCCAGCAGCTCCTTCCCAAAGGGAAGGGTAAAAGGCAGAGGAAATCCTCTCCAGGAACCGCCAGCACTATCCCTGCATTCCGCAGATGCAGGCAGGGAGCCGGGCCTCTGCTCTCAGGGACAGAGCTGCCGTCCAGGCCCTGGGCCTGCCATGGGGACACAGATGTGCTTCTTCTTAGGCAACTCCAGGATTTCTCACAAGTGCAAGTCAACAAGTGTCTAGCAAGGCCCCACCATGTGTCGGCACCAACACCTCAGCTGCAAAAAAAGGAAACTTCTAGAGGCATATTTCTTAACCCAGAGTCTACAAAAAGTCCTCAGGCAGTCCTGGAACATCCAGAAATGATACACCCAGTACTTAGTGCATGCCAGGGACTGGCTTCCTCTGGGAGTGCGGCTAGACTAAGCTCCATGTGGCCTCCGACGCCTGCCCTCCTCCCACCCGGATGTGAAAACCAGCCGATGCCTGAGGAGGCCTGTGGCCCAAAGAGGTGCTGGTCCTGCTCTTGGCTGGCCTCTTGCCAGAGGCTGCTGTAGGCCGAGGTTTCTTAAAAAGTATGGTCTCCTGGGGACCCCAGTACAAGAACCTAGCTTCATCAAAAACTCAGTGTCGGAAGCCCACTCCAGACGCACGGAATCAGAATGTCTGGGGACGCACCTGCCTTTCAGCCCCATCCAGGTGGTTCTGAGGGGATCCATTGTCTCTGCTCAGGCTTTCTGGGGCCTTGGTGGATTCCAGGGTAAGATTCTCGGCTCCCTCTGAGCCCCAGAACTGGGTGGCCTGGGGGGCCCGAGCTCACTCCTGACATTCAGCCATTTGCTCCTATCCCAGAAGTCTCTGCTCAGAGGTGAGGACCCTGGAACATGCTTCTAAGTGAACACTGCTGGCCAGAAAGAGCTCTAGCAACATCCCCTCTCTCTCCCACCCGGGGCTGACCCCCCAGCTCCTTACTGTGCCCACACCTGTAGCTCCATGGGGGAAAATCTTTGCAGCTCTCTTTTCTTCTTCTTCTTCTTTTTTTTTTTTTGAGGTGGAGTCTCACTCTGTTGCCCAGGCTGGAGCACAATGGTGCGATCTTGGCCCACTGCAACCTCTGCCTTCCGGGTTTAAGTGATTCTCCTGCCTCAGCCTCCCAAGTAATTGTGATTACAGGCACCTGCCACCATTCCTGGCTAATTTTTGTATTTTTAGTAGAGACGGGGTTTCACCATGTGGTCAGGCTGGTCTCCAACTCCTGACCTCAGGTGATCCACCTCCCTCAGTCTCCCAAAGTGCTGGGATTACAGGTATCAGCCACCGTGCCTGGCCCTCTTCTCTTCTCTTCTCTTCTCTTCTCTTCTCTTCTCTTCTCTTCTCTTCTCTTCTCTTCTCTTTCTTCTCTTCTCTCTCTTCTTTTTTTTAGACAAGGTCTTGCTCTGTCACCCAGGCTGGAGTGCAGTGGCACCATCTCAGCTCTCTGCAGCCCTGAACTCCCCAGGTTCAAGTGATCCTCCCACCTCAGCCTCCCAAGTAGCTGGTGTGCACCACCACATCTGGCTAATTTTTCTATTTTTTGTAGGGACAGGATCTTGCCATGTTGCCCAGGCTGATCTTGAACTCCTAGGCTCAAGTAACCTTCCTGCCTCAGCCACCCAAAGTGCTGGGATTACAGGTGTGAGCCACCACGTCCGGTTATCTTTGAGACTTTCAGACTGGCTGCTGTCCTTCCTCGATGGATTCCGGCTGAGCCTTAGGGATACCTGCTCCTAGTCAGGGTCAGAGCTCCCAGCCCACCGTCCCCAGCCAGCCAGGTGATGCTGGATCAGGATCGACTGAGCTGGAGAGGAAGAAAAGTGGGCACAGGCACCTCTCCCTAGGGTCTCCTGCTGCTAGTTCCAGCCCCACCCCAAGCCCCACCACTCCAGAATTACAGAGCAGGTCCCCAACAGCTTCCCAGCACATCTCAGACACCAGATCCAGAGGCAGGGGTGGGACAGGCCCCCGCCCGCAAGCTCCCGGTGGCCTGGGCCGGGGAGTCAGGCTTCCCGGGGCGCCCGTCTCCGAGCGGGTCTGCTGCCACTGGCCACCAGGTGGCGCTGGTCGACCAGGAACGGTTCCGCGAGCCCCGGGAAGGAAGCCTTTGTTGATTTTCCTTCTTGATATTCTATAATCACCAGGATTACAATCTAAGCAAAAAACAAAACAAATAAACACAGCCCCCCCTTCTGGATCTTTGCTCTTTGTCTGAAAAATTATGAGAACACAAAAGGCGCATTGAACATACAACCCCAGGCTTGGGTACTGGCAACAGCGAGGGCCTCCGGAACAGAGGGAGGGAGGCTGGGGGCGGTCTGGGGATCCTGGGCTCTGCGACCTCTCCCAGTGTGAGCTGGGTCCCTGGAGACCAGGTGCTGGCTAAGCAGTCGCTCTGAGCAGATTTCTCTGCCACTGCAGCCACTGCTCAGCAATGAGGGGCTCGTGTTTGCAGCCAACTAGCCCAGGCCGGGTACTGGAAATGGTGTGGTGTCTCGGCAGCACCACCTTACAGGTGCTGAAGGCTGGCAGGGCTGACACCTGGCCCCTGACAAACCAACAGGCTGCAGGTGAGGACCAGCATGTTAAGGGAGATGGACTGTGGGGGCCATGACAGCAAAAGCAAGCCCACACTCGCCAGGGCCTCCACCCAACTCAACAGGGCCTCCACTCACACTCACTAGGGCCTCCATCCAACTCACCATGGCCTCAACCCTCACAGTCACCATGGCCTCTATGCAACTCACCATGACTTTCACCTTCACAGTCACCATAGCCTCCACCCTCAGTCACCAGGGCCTCCATCTACCTCACCAGGGCCTCTGCTCACACTCACCAGGGCCTCCACCCAACTCAACAGAGCCTCCACCTTCACAGTTACCATGGCCTCCACCCACACACCAGGGCCTTCACCCTCACAGTCACCAGGGCCTCCATCCACCTCAACAGGGCCTCCATTCACACTCACCAGGGCCTCAACCCAACTCAACAGGGCCTCCACCCAACTCAACGGGGCCTCCACTAACACCATGGCCTCCACCCACTCACCAGGGCCTTCACACTCACAGTCACCATGGCCTCCACCCTCAATCACCAGGGCCTCCATCCACCTCAACAGGGCCTCCACTCACACTCACTAGGGCCTCCATTCCAACTCACCGTGGCCTCAACCCAACTCACCAGGGCCTCCACCCAACTCACCACAGCCTCCACCCAACTCACCATAGCCTCCACTCTCACAGTAACCATGGCCTCCACCCAATTCACCAGGCCCCCCACCAAACTCACCAGGGCCTTCACCTACACTCACTATGGCCTCTATCCCACACTCAGGATGACCTCCACCTCCACTTTCAACATGGCCTTTGTGGCCTCACATTTACTATGGCCTCCACCACCTACCATGGAGCTGAGGTTGCTTTTGGAGGAAGTGTGGGGGTGGAGGTGCTGAATCCCCACGCACTTGTGTCTGTGGATACATCATGTGCCCGTGCAGAAGCATGGAGGTGCATGGAGCACTTGTGTGGTGTGCATGCAGGGTGGGTGCAGGCCCTGGGACTCTGATGACTCCACAGCCAGCCCTCCTGCTGCCCGCCCAGTGATGCAGAGGACACCTGCCCCAGAGGCCTGAGTACTCTGGCCTGACACCAGCGGAGCACTGGGGCGGGCAGGCAGGGTGGAGCTAAACCCCGAGGCGGCTGCGGGAGCTGCCTGCTGATCTCCAGGCCTTCGAAGGCTGCAGGAAGGCCCAGGCCTTGCTCATGGCTGCAGGGCCATCTGGCCAGCCAGGGCGCTCCAAGAGGAGCCTTCAGGCGGGAGAGCTGGGACAAGATCACCACACGGAAAGGGCTGTGAACATAGCTTAAAAGTCATGCCCTCACCACTCACTCCGGATGGAACAACCTCACCAACAGCTTGCTGGGAAATGCCTGGCGTGCCATCCCCTCCTGGGCTGCCAGGAAATGGGCAGGGAAGAAAGCCACGGGTGCTCAGAGGGAGAGGATATTCTCCGAGGAAACGGTTCCATCTGGCTTTCTGTAGGTTCCAGTGGAGCCGAGGGTGCAAGGTTTGGGGCATGGCAGTTTAGAACCACTGTGGCTCTGAGCAGCCCACGATCACTGAGCAAGTTTCCTGCCAGCTTGGCAGGACAGAAGCACAGAGCCCTGCCTGGCAGAGCAGTCGACTCCACTCAAAGTCGTCTCTCAGTGGCAGATCTGGGAGGAGAGGACTCCCCCTCCAGCTCCTCAGTCACACTGTGGGCGTTTACTGGGTGCAAATCCGGTGCTCTCTCAGACTAGCTGCATTGGAACAGACCCCGAAATTTCCAGGATGAGACATACTAAGCTTTAGATCACTTGTGTACTATAAACTCCAGGCCTCAGACAGCGCCCCAGACAGTCATTGCCAGGCCTTGGACTGAGATGAGGAATTCTGTGCACTATGAGTCAGAAAGCTGAAGCCCACAGGGGCACCCCGGCTGAGCGCGGCTCTACTCAGCCCTGAATGACTCACATGCAGAACCTCTTTCCCCAGAGTATGTTAGGATGGAACTACATAGCCAAAAACTACACTTCCCAGACACTCTTGCAACTAGAATTAACCATATGACAAAATTCTGTCCAGCAACGGGAGAGGGGAAATGATGTATGCAACTTGTGGGCCCTGTCCTTAAAGGGAAGGAACTCACCCTCCACCTTATTTTCTCCTCTTCCCATTGGCTGGAATGCAGTTGCAATGGCAGGAGCTGGAGTAGCCATTTTGGACCGTGTAAAAGAGGGCGAAGCCCTAGGAATGGGGAGCAGCCACCTGGAGGGAGCCTGGGTGGCCGATCCCTGACCCTGGGGCTGCCACATCAACCCTGAACTGTGACATGAAAGCCAAAGCAGCTTCCCTCTCACTGAAGCCACTGTGATTTTGGCCTTCCTCATAGTGGCAAGGCCCATAGTCTCATGATTACAGAAGCGATTCCAAAAGACAGGAAAGATCTCTGGGAACGTCCTGGGAATTCCTATCAGCCATCTTCATGTATTTCTGTGTGTGGTTTTTTCAGCTGGAGGAAGCAGGCCTCAGATTGCAGGTGGAAGGGAAGCTCCCTTCTGACCAAGGGCCACAGATGCAAGGACCAGGATGGGATTCTCTGAATCAGCCTGGTGCGATTCCCAGGGCACAAGGTCATGGAGCCCCCATCTCACAGCAGGTGAGACAAAGGCTGCAGACCCATCTCCCTTCACCCCTGAGAAGCACAACATTTTGATTAAACCGCGGACAGCTCCGCTGGTGGGCAGAGAAATTTGGAAACATCAGGAAATCAAACTGTGAAGTGTTGGGAGGCACGTGATTAATGTGGAAATGGGATGCAGATAATGTGCTTGGCTCCAGTGTTGGGTGGCCCGCCCGATTCTGGAGTCAAATCTGAGGTCTTCTTGGCTCTCGGCACACCTCTGCTGTCCCCGGACACACTTAGCTGGTGCCCTATGTGTGCTCCAAGCCTGATCGGCACCTGCGCCTTCTCCTGCAGCCGCGTTTCCAGGGCTGAGTTTCTCAGACTGTGTCTCTGTCAGAGCACACGCACACGCTCAACGAGTAAATTGTGTGCGGCTCTGCTTCTCCCCCGCCCCCGAGACACCAGAGAGCCGAGTGTTATTAGATTTATGGGGAGTTTGTTGTAGTTTTACATAATTTTCTGAGGCACTGCAGATTTTTGAGCATTCACAGTTCCCTCCGGTTCAGCGTTGGAGGCTGGCTCCGGCCTGGTTTCCACTCCCTGGAGTTCATAAAGCCTAATTCCTCCCACCCAGCCTGGAGGTGGCATTCCTGTCTGATGGATGGGCAGCTCCAGGGAAAATGGGGAGCATATGGCTGAAGGAGAAGGGCTGTCCGTGTGTGTGGAGAAGAATTTGGGAGGGCCCAGGCCAGCAGCCTCTGACTGTGGGAGCCACCTGGAAAGGCATCTTTTCCCTCAGGAGCACCCCGTTGGCTAATCTGTGGCTCACACAATCTCTCGGAACTTTTGCTGGGGCTCAGTGGGGTTGGGGCTGCTNTGCATGGAGCACTTGTGTGGTGTGCATGCAGGGTGGGTGCAGGCCCTGGGACTCTGATGACTCCACAGCCAGCCCTCCTGCTGCCCGCCCAGTGATGCAGAGGACACCTGCCCCAGAGGCCTGAGTACTCTGGCCTGACACCAGCGGAGCACTGGGGCGGGCAGGCAGGGTGGAGCTAAACCCCGAGGCGGCTGCGGGAGCTGCCTGCTGATCTCCAGGCCTTCGAAGGCTGCAGGAAGGCCCAGGCCTTGCTCATGGCTGCAGGGCCATCTGGCCAGCCAGGGCGCTCCAAGAGGAGCCTTCAGGCGGGAGAGCTGGGACAAGATCACCACACGGAAAGGGCTGTGAACATAGCTTAAAAGTCATGCCCTCACCACTCACTCCGGATGGAACAACCTCACCAACAGCTTGCTGGGAAATGCCTGGCGTGCCATCCCCTCCTGGGCTGCCAGGAAATGGGCAGGGAAGAAAGCCACGGGTGCTCAGAGGGAGAGGATATTCTCCGAGGAAACGGTTCCATCTGGCTTTCTGTAGGTTCCAGTGGAGCCGAGGGTGCAAGGTTTGGGGCATGGCAGTTTAGAACCACTGTGGCTCTGAGCAGCCCACGATCACTGAGCAAGTTTCCTGCCAGCTTGGCAGGACAGAAGCACAGAGCCCTGCCTGGCAGAGCAGTCGACTCCACTCAAAGTCGTCTCTCAGTGGCAGATCTGGGAGGAGAGGACTCCCCTCCAGCTCCTCAGTCACACTGTGGGCGTTTACTGGGTGCAAATCCGGTGCTCTCTCAGACTAGCTGCATTGGAACAGACCCCGAAATTTCCAGGATGAGACATACTAAGCTTTAGATCACTTGTGTACTATAAACTCCAGGCCTCAGACAGCGCCCCAGACAGTCATTGCCAGGCCTTGGACTGAGATGAGGAATTCTGTGCACTATGAGTCAGAAAGCTGAAGCCCACAGGGGCACCCCGGCTGAGCGCGGCTCTACTCAGCCCTGAATGACTCACATGCAGAACCTCTTTCCCCAGAGTATGTTAGGATGGAACTACATAGCCAAAACTACACTTCCCAGACACTCTTGCAACTAGAATTAACCATATGACAAAATTCTGTCCAGCAACGGGAGAGGGGAAATGATGTATGCAACTTGTGGGCCCTGTCCTTAAAGGGAAGGAACTCACCCTCCACCTTATTTTCTCCTCTTCCCATTGGCTGGAATGCAGTTGCAATGGCAGGAGCTGGAGTAGCCATTTTGGACCGTGTAAAAGAGGGCGAAGCCCTAGGAATGGGGAGCAGCCACCTGGAGGGAGCCTGGGTGGCCGATCCCTGACCCTGGGGCTGCCACATCAACCCTGAACTGTGACATGAAAGCCAAAGCAGCTTCCCTCTCACTGAAGCCACTGTGATTTTGGCCTTCCTCATAGTGGCAAGGCCCATAGTCTCATGATTACAGAAGCGATTCCAAAAGACAGGAAAGATCTCTGGGAACGTCCTGGGAATTCCTATCAGCCATCTTCATGTATTTCTGTGTGTGGTTTTTTCAGCTGGAGGAAGCAGGCCTCAGATTGCAGGTGGAAGGGAAGCTCCCTTCTGACCAAGGGCCACAGATGCAAGGACCAGGATGGGATTCTCTGAATCAGCCTGGTGCGATTCCCAGGGCACAAGGTCATGGAGCCCCATCTCACAGCAGGTGAGACAAAGGCTGCAGACCCATCTCCCTTCACCCCTGAGAAGCACAACATTTTGATTAAACCGCGGACAGCTCCGCTGGTGGGCAGAGAAATTTGGAAACATCAGGAAATCAAACTGTGAAGTGTTGGGAGGCACGTGATTAATGTGGAAATGGGATGCAGATAATGTGCTTGGCTCCAGTGTTGGGTGGCCCGCCCGATTCTGGAGTCAAATCTGAGGTCTTCTTGGCTCTCGGCACACCTCTGCTGTCCCCGGACACACTTAGCTGGTGCCCTATGTGTGCTCCAAGCCTGATCGGCACCTGCGCCTTCTCCTGCAGCCGCGTTTCCAGGGCTGAGTTTCTCAGACTGTGTCTCTGTCAGAGCACACGCACACGCTCAACGAGTAAATTGTGTGCGGCTCTGCTTCTCCCCGCCCCGAGACACCAGAGAGCCGAGTGTTATTAGATTTATGGGGAGTTTGTTGTAGTTTTACATAATTTTCTGAGGCACTGCAGATTTTGAGCATTCACAGTTCCCTCCGGTTCAGCGTTGGAGGCTGGCTCCGGCCTGGTTTCCACTCCCTGGAGTTCATAAAGCCTAATTCCTCCCACCCAGCCTGGAGGTGGCATTCCTGTCTGATGGATGGGCAGCTCCAGGGAAAATGGGGAGCATATGGCTGAAGGAGAAGGGCTGTCCGTGTGTGTGGAGAAGAATTTGGGAGGGCCCAGGCCAGCAGCCTCTGACTGTGGGAGCCACCTGGAAAGGCATCTTTTCCCTCAGGAGCACCCCGTTGGCTAATCTGTGGCTCACACAATCTCTCGGAACTTTTGCTGGGGCTCAGTGGGGTTGGGGCTGCTCCCCGGCCATGTGGATGGGAGCCTTTGTCCAGCAAAGGGGCCCTAATTTTCCAGTGGAATCTGACAAGAGGAACTCCTTCTAGTGACCTAAGAAGAAGCAGACAGAAGGCTCAGAAAGGCCAGGAAGGCAACTCCTCCTCCGGACTGAAGACTTGTTTTGAGCAGGAACTCCCCTCTAAAGGTGAACACTGAGGGGTGGGAGGAGCTCCAGAAGCACCTGGACCCTGGTCACCCTTTCAAGGCAAGAGTCCTTAGGAACCTTATTTTGAAAGCATTGACTAAGCCCCAGGAAGGAGGTTCCAGGCCACTTCCTCCAGCCCCGGAGTGCAGGGACAAAGTTGAGCCCCCTGGAGTGACTCCACTTCCCAGGAAATGGGACAGGCCAGGGTGCCCCGGGGTGGGAGGAAGCTGAAGGCCGGGCACCCTGAGCTGGCTTGGCAAGTGCTGGTCTTTAGGGCAAACAGGGGCGCGCTGGATTTCTTGCTGCCCCTTTATAGAAGGGGGTATCTGGCGGTGCAGAGGAGGGGTGGGGCATTGGCCCCAGGGCCGCCATAGAGGGGCAGCCATGAAAGCCAGGGATGAGCACCCGCCTCCTGACTCAGCAAGCCCTGGACTCTTTCTACCGCCCCTTGGCCAGGGGGCACCAGCCGCTCCTGGTTCAGCAGAGTCATCGCGCTGGCCCAGGCTGGGAGGCCCTGCGGCAGAGAAAGTATGGAGTAAGGCCCCGCGGGTTCTAGGCAGGACCAGTGTCCGGTGCAGCCCCTGCATTAGTGACGGGTGCCCTATAGGGTACTGAGTAGGGGAAGGGCAGGCAGGGCGTCGGGTCTTGACAGCAGGCCCCCCACCACTGGGTGCCTTCAGACTCCTAGCCCTCTGGCCTGCCCTTGGGGAAGGGTGCCCCCACTGAGCAGCCTCGGCCTCCCCAGAGGCCAGGGACACTGGCAGCTTCTGTTCCACTGCTCAGGGCCCCTGGGTTAGGTCCCTTCCCCTCCACCCATTCCCAGGGGCTATTTCCAGGGCCCTGCGGCATGCCCAGGGGCTGGTGCAGTGAGCCGGAGGGCGGCTTCCCAAAGGGGGGCCAGGCCTCGGCGTTTTCCCCACGCTCCGCCCCCCCTGGCGGGCTTCCCAAGGGGCAGCGCGCGTTTCCCCCACGCGTCCTGGCGCTTTCCCAAAGGGCAAGCCGCGCCGGTTTCCCCCGCGTCCTGGCGCTTCCAAGGGCAGCCTCGCCCGTTCCCCACGCGGTTCTGGCGCTTCCCAAGGCAGCCGCCGCCGTTTTCCCCACGGCGTCCTGGGCGCTTCCCAAGGGCAGCCGTTGCCGTTTTCCCCCACGCGTCCTGGCCTTCCCAAAGGGGCAATCCGCCCGCGTTTCCCCACGCGTCCTGGGGGGGCTCGGGCAGCATTTTGAAAGAGGCTTCAGGAGGGGCCCCCCCTGATGAAGAGGCGGGGGGGGAGGCTGAACCCCCCATCTCCCCTTGGTGGGGGGGCTGGAAGGGGAGCCAGGCCCAGGGAGTGTGGAAGGCCCCAGCTGCGTGGTTGGGAGGCCTTGTGGGAGGCTGGAGTTCTGAGGACAGGGTGGGGTGAGCAAGGCAGAGGCAGGGGAGAGGGCAGGCAGAGGAGGCAGCCAAGCTCTGGGGAGTGGGGGATTACAACAGGGTGGGAAAGGGTTGCAGACTTCGGGCAGAGGGTGGGGGGACTGCAGGCTGTGCTCAGGAGCTTGGGCATTGAGCGTGCACTGAGTGGGCATTGAATGGTTTTAAGCAGGAAGGGATGTGCTCAGGACCACAGTTAAGAAGGTTGCCACTGGGTGTGGCCTGAGCTCAGGAGGCCCCTGGGCTGCCTGCCTCGAGTTTCCAGGCAGGAGCACTGATGCCAGCTTGGTCCAAACCTCCCAGCGGGGTACTTGGCTCAAAGGACGGTATGTGAGGAAGCTCAGTCTTGTGGTCCAGCCCTTAGTGTGCAGGGCTGTCACCCACTGGGGGGCCTCCCTTGCCACACAGACCCCTCTGTCCCTCCTGACCCTCATCCCCAACCTTGAGGCTGGGAGCAGATCCCTGAATCCGAGCACCCAGGGGACTCTCAGGATTAGCATCACTGCAGGTGCCCCTAGCCTCAGCCTGGACCCTCCCAGGCACAGGGACCTTCACCTTTCCTCCCAGCCGCAGAAAGAATATTTCAGTCCCCCCCGCTGTCTATGCTGACCAACAGCTGCTTCCTCCCTCTAGCCAGCTCCAGGGACAGTGCTGCTTCTGAGTGAGCCACTGACCCACCCCCCAGGCCCCGCAGAAGGCAGGTCCTTACCCTGAGCCCTGACCATCAATGTCCCTGAACCCCGAGGGCTACGTGTCCAGCACTAAACAGCCCCCATGCTCTTCTCGGCTCAGGAAAGCCCCAGACCTGTGTTTGTTTTTCCTGAGCCCTGCTGAACAGTGGGCAGGAGAAGCCACTGAGAGCCGCCAGTGGCTGCTGGGAGCTGTGGCCACTGCAACAAAGTACGGAGCAGCCCCGGCTTCCCGGCCTCACTCGGTGTTTTGCATTCTGTGATTTGCACCTGACAGATGCTTCAGAAAGCACCACTTTGCTGACAAAATGAAATCCAGCTCAATTACCATCATCTATTTGCCACCCAGCCTGGGAGCTGAGGCGGGCCCTGAGTCCAGGAGGCGGTGGCTAAGCCCAGATCCCTCGTGGACGGGCAAGGCAGGAGGCAGGGTCCGCTCCCGCCACCCCTCCCCTGTTCCACACTTTCCCTCCCCAGCTGGCCTCCACTCCTGTCTGTGGTCCTGGAGACCCGGTCCTGGCCCACTCTTGGCCTGCTCCTTCCCCTGCATGCTCTGTGTCTCCAAACCTCACTCTTTTCATCTGTCACGTGGGCCTGGCATTTTATGCCCTGGCTGCTGTATAGGGAGCTTACAAGGGGCCAAATGAAGGTGGGGCAAAAGCTAAGCTCACGGTGCCACTGTCATTCCAGCAAGATGAGGCTCCAGACCCGCATTCCCAAGGCCACAGAGGACCTTCCTGGCCCCACCTGGTTGACGCCAGCCTAGTCCCCAGCATGGGGGCACCAGGCTGGCCAAGGCCACTCACACATGGGTTTCAGCTGCCCGATGAGCTCTTCTTTAGTCCATTTCGCCCACTCCTTCTTGTCGGTGTTGATGGAGCAGAGGATGGGGCCGCAGGGCTTGCCGCAGTCCTCAATGGCTGGCACATTCAGGTAGTGCACCAGGACGATGTCGGGGTTCTGTGGGGAGAGCAGAGACTGGCAGCATGAGGGTGGCATGGAGCCCGCCAGGGTCAGGGCCGCCCCCAACCCCACAGGTACAGGCAGAGACTGAGGCCCCAGACACCTGGCTCTCTTGACCTCGCACTGCTGACGGTTGCAGCCAGATGGTTTTGTGGTGGGGGCTGTCCAGCGCACGTGGGATGTTAGCAGTCTCCCTGGCCTCCACCCACTGATGTCATTAAGCCCCTCCCCCTCCAGCTGTGACCCCTGGAAAAGTCTTCAGACATTGCCCAGTGTCCCCTGGGGGGCAAGATCACCCCGATTGAGAAACTCTGACCTACACATCAGCTGATATGTGTGTAACTGGGAACCATGGGCATGAGGTCAAATTCCCTCCAAACCAACATCCCTGACCTCACACCACAGCCACTGCCATCTCCCTCCTTCATGCCCAACATGCGTTTCCCCCTCACAGCTTGTGGGATGCCCCCAACACAGGCATCATCACCCGCTTCTCCCCAAGGGGAAAAGGAGCTCCCAGAGCTTAAGGCCCCTCCTGCTGAGGGCTGGAGCCCCTCTGCCTTCAGCTGTGGTCTTCTCCCCCAACGAACAGCCCCACAATGAAGCACTTTATTTTATTTTTTCAGACAGGGTCTCACTCCATTGTCTAGGTTGGAGTGCAGTGGTGTGATCTCAGTTCACTGCAACTTTTGCATCCCGAGCTCAAGTGATCCTCCCACTTCAGCCTCCTGAGGCTGGTACTACAGGCACACACCACCACGCCTGGCTAATTTTTGTATTTTTTGTAGAGATGGGGTCTCACTATATTGGCCAGGCTGGTCTTGAACTCCTGGGTTCAAGCAATCTGCCCGCCTCAGCCTCCCAAACTGCTGTGATGACAGGTGTGAGCCACCACACCCAGCTGGCACTTTCCATCTAAGCAGTACCCAGGGGGCAGCTGGTGCCCAGAATCTCTGGGAACTCCTCCCTAGAAGAGCTCTTCTGTCACCCTGTCCAGCTCGTCCACTCTTTCTTATTGGCTTCTGGGGCGGAGTTTCCTGAACTTCTGGGCACCAGCTGCCCACCGGGTATTCTGGGAAAGAGCTCTCAGTCTGAAGACCTAAAAGGCCCAGTTTCAGCCGGGCACAGTGGCTCAAGCCTACAATCCCAGCACTTTGGGAGGTCGAGGCAGGCGGATCACGAGGTCAGGAGATCGAGACCATCCTGGCTAACACGGTGAAACCCTATCTCTACAAAAAAATACAAAAAAAAAAATTAGCCAGGCATGGTGGCGGGCGCCTATAGTCCCAGTGACTTGGGAGGCTGAGGCAGGAGAATGGTGTGAACCTGGGAGGCGGAGGTTGCAGTGAGCCGAGATCGCACCACTGCACTCCAGCCTGGGTGACAGAGTGAGACTCTGTCTCAAAAAAAAAAAAAAAAAAAAAGCCCAGTTTGTCTCAAATCGGTTCTATTTAGCAGTCAGCCCCTTCCCGTCACATCTTATTAAGAATGTCCTCTGTCGCTTTCTGCCCCCTGAGCTCGGACAGGACATGCCAAGGGGCCTTTGTGAGGCAGCAGTGTTGCTGGGATGAGCATCGGGACTTCTGTGGCTTTCTTATGGTCTCCCCAGAAGGCAGCGCTGCTTATCTGGCCACATCAATATTGACAAGTTAAAAGAAAAAAAAAAAAAAAGCAATCCTGTCACTTTCTAGATGCATCTGGATATGCCAGAAAAACCTAGCTAAACCCTCACATCTCAATCAGAGGGTATTTCTTGAACCTTTTTTTTCCCTTTAGACAGGGTCTTGCTGTGTCACCTAGGCTGGAGTGCAGTGGTGCAATATCAGCTCACTGCAACCTCCACCTCCCAGGTTCAAGCAATTCTCCCACCTCAGCCTCCTGAGTGGCTGGGATTACACGGGCACGCCACCACAGCCCGGCTAATTTTTGCATTTTTAGTAGAGACAGGGTTTCACCATATTGGTCAGGCTGCTCTCGAACCCCCGACCTTAGGTGATCTGCCTTCCTCAGCCTCCCAAACTGCTTGGTTTACAGGTGTGAGCCACCGCGCCCGGCCTGAACCATTTTTTCCTGCATTGTCCTAAGGAAACATGACAGGATATCAGGACGCTGCAGGGAACGATGGAAAAAGCCACGTGGAAGGCTTCATCCTGTGCTTTTCCTCCTGATAGAGGAAAAGCTGCTTTGCCCTCTGCTTTCCCCAGCTGGTAGACTGAGACTCAACCATGAGTCCCGAGACAGGCAGGACCCCAGGCAGGAGAGAGCTGGGCCTGCAGCTGCTTTTTTGGATGTTGTCAGGGCAAGAGTCATACATGAATATATGAATCAATCAATCCATGAATAAATAAAGACTCAAGATCACACCATGACCAACGTAAGTAAGGAGACTGGCATAATTAAAAAAAGATTTTCACTAAGGGTTCAAACAGATTTTTTCCTGCCAATACTCAGATAACCAGGAAACTCAATCAACACCAACAGGAACCTTCTCCTTAATGGCGGCTTTTCTGGATTCTGGTAATCATGCTCCTTAATAATCATGATAATCCCTGACATCAGCGCAGCACTGTATTCTTTTCAAAGCACTTTCCAGCCATTATCTCATTTGGTGCCGCTGCTAGCCAAGGAGGCGGGCAGGGCAGGGCAGGGCAGGGGAGGGTGTCCTCCGTCTACAGTGGGGCGCCTGTAGCACTAAGAAGTTGTGACTTGCCCAAAGCTATGTGCCAGCAGGGCACAGCCTGATCTAGAAGCCAGGGTTCTGACTCCAGGTTCAGGTCCTGCCAAGACATCTGCTGGCCTCCCTTTCTGCTTGGCCTAAGTACTGTCTCATCTCCATTTCACTTCATTCTTGCAGTATGCCCAAGAGGTGGGTCGGGTAGATCTGCTATGCCCTTTGCATAGAGGGGGTAACAGTGGAGAGACAGGGTGATTCACTCTGTCCTTGCCCCATGTTCTTCCTACAGACCAACATACTGGCCTCCTGGGGACTGTGTCTGGGCCCAAGGCTCCTGCCTGTGCCTGGGCACGGCCAGGCAGCAGTGCCAGCTGCTGAGCAAGATGAGTAAAGATCAAAGGGCTGCAGGGGCCAGTAGGCCACCCAGGGCTGCCTCTGATTCTGGTCCCTGAAGCAGGAGCCTGGCCCTGCAGGAGGGAGCTGAGATGCCAGACGCCTGGGAGATGAAAGGGCTGCCACATCCTGCTCCACAGGCCCGCTGAGCACAGCCTGGGCGCCTGGGACCCGCTATGGGAGGCCAAGGTGGTGGGCAGGCAGGTAGGGTCTCGTGGGGCAAAGGCCCTCTCTCACCATGAACCCAAACTGTGGAGTTCCTGCACGAGAGCACCCCAAATGCTGCTATCTCAGGACGTTCTGCCTGCAGGGCTCAGCCTCCATCTGCATAACCAGCCTCCACCTATTCTTGGAGGTCAGACACCAGGATGCCCTCCTCTTCCAGGAAGGCTTCCCTGATTACCTCTCTGCCTCTACCATAGTAGGATGGCATTTGGCTTTGTGCTTTAATTGTCTGAACATCAACTTTATTTCCTCAACCTCAGGGACAATGCCCTGGAGCTACGACAGTCCAACAATCACCAGTGCTTATTTCAGGTTTGTAGAATCAAATTAGGCTGAATTCTGACCTCCTGCTTGTGCCCTCCCTAGACCTGTGTTCTCCTGACATCCGGCTTCAGTTTTCTGGGTCTACAAAGGGCAGGGAAGCCTTCCTTCCTTTCTTTTTTTTTTTTTTTTTGAGATGGAATTTCACTCTTGTTGCCAGGCTGAAGTGCAATGGCGTAATCTCGGCTCACTGCAACCTCCGCCTCCTGGGTTCAAGCAATTCTCCTGCCTCAGCCTCCCGAGCAGCTGGGATTACAGGTGCCTGCCACCATGCTCAGCTAATTTTTGCATTTTTAGTAGAGATGGGGTTTCACCACATTGGCCAGGCTGGTCTTGAACTCCTGACCTCAGGTGATCTACCCACCTTGGCCTCCTAAAGTGCTGGGATTACAGGCGTGAACCACTGCACCTGGGCGGGAAGCCTTTCTAAACACAGGTTGTTGCTAGGAAGGTAGGATACAATGCAAGGCTGGTTCTTCATCTTTTCTCTTTGAGAGCCTGACACAGGCAGTGGATACCCACCCCATCCTCCAACATACCCCAAGGCGCATCAACACTTCAACTCAAAGGTTTACAGATGGTGGATCCCACTTCAGTAACTACAAACGTAGGGATCGTAGCATCTAGAACTACCCCTTTCAGCTTAGGGCACATGCCCAACACTGGGGGCTGGGAGGTCCCTTTCTGGGAGCCTCCATGCTGGGCCTTGCCTTTCTCCCTTGTTTTGATGCAATTAGCAGAATGTCGCAGCCCCTGGCAGGTCCAGGAGAGCAAGTGCAGGATCAGGAGAGATGCTGGAGCAGGCAGCCTCCCGGTTTCCATCCCAGGGCCTGGAGCTCTTGCTGCTGGAATGCCGAGCTGAGTAGTAACGATTTCCTGGCGTGGGGCTCGTTTTCAGACACAGACTGATGGAGGTATTTTTGGAAATTTGGGGCACACATCGCTTCTTGGCAATGTTGCAATTTTATTCATTAGTTTTACATTTTATTGGGTGTTTTGGCAGAAAATATATTAGCCTTGAAGTCCTAATGTATCAGTTTCATGGAGTGCTCATAACGGTGTCAGAGTCCTTGCCGAGCTGCTTTGCTGGTGGCGAGATGGGCTCAGGCGGACCAGCTCGGCAGGGCGGCCTGGAGGAATACAGATGCGGGCTTGGATCTGAGAGTCAGGGCAGGGGACAGACCCTGCCAGGGCCCTGGATTCTGGATTCCGGACAGTTGTGGAGTGAAGTTGCCTTTGTCTTGCCCAGGCTGCCCTGATGTTTCCGTGGGGTTCACCACCCTGTCAGGCCTTGTGGGTTCAGGCAGGGAAGAAGAGCTTGTGGAGAAGCCCCTCCCTGGGTTATGGAGTTTTTAGGAGAGATGCTAGGGGTCACCCCCCAAAGTGAGTGTGACCTTTGGAGATGAGCCCCTGCTTTCCCGGAGGCCTGGTCGGTGTCAAAGGCTGGGGAGAGGGAGTCTGTGACTGTGCTGGTGGTAGGGGAAGCCAAGGATAAGTAAAAGTCTCAGAACTTCCACAGCCTTCTGGAAGAGCTGCGGACTAGGGGATCCCTCCTCCCTCTTGGTGCCTCAGGATCCTCACCCATAAGCATGGAAGCTGCGTGTCTCTCTCACTGGGGCTGCTGCAGGGAGCAGGGTCAGGCCTCGGAATGGGTGCAATGCCGTCAGGACAGACAAAGGCCCCCCTCTACCACCACCAACCGCCACCAAAACCAAACCCAGACGGAACAAAGCCCTGACATGCTCCCTGAGAGGGGGAGCTGAGGTAAGCCTCCAGAGGGCAGTTTTGCTCCTTAGAGTCCCCTTCCTCTGCCGGCAGCCCCAGCCCATCCCAACTCTCCTCTTGTTGTGTGCAGAGGCCCTTCCTCCACCAGCATCCAGCCTGGGGCTCTGCCCTCCCTCTCTCCCGCTCTCTTTCTCCCTCTTTCCCTCTCTCCTTCCTTAGTGGCCTCATCCAGCATCCTGAACTCACACCCACCAGATTCCCAGGACGTCCAGATTTCTCTCTCCAGCCCACCTCTCCTTTCTTGCCTACCTGGCTGTTGATAGCACCCCTTAAAGTCCTCAAAATACCCACGACTTCCCACGGCCGACCTCGCCGCCCAACCTCCCGCTCAGACACTTGGCCCCTCCAGGCTTCCCACAGCTGCCCGGGTCTGGAACCCGGGAGTCATCCTCTCACTTTCCCTCCCTCTCCCTCAACAGCCAGTCGATCATCCAGTTCTGCCAATTCTCCCACCCCGGGAAGCCTGATCCTCCCATTTACCCCCTGCCTGCAACCACCAAGTCTGAGCCTCCACCTGCTCTGCTCACGTGGGAGTGTGCCTGACTCCCGGGTGTCCTCACGTCTGCTCTTCCCCTCCCCGACCCATCCTTCAAACAGCAGCAGGCCTGGTCAGGCTGTTCCGGACGGCTCCTTGGCACTGAGATCAGCCCACACTCCTGCCACGGTTCCAGGCCGGGCCACCTGTGCTTCTTGCTGGCTGTTGCCTGCCTCGTGAACCTGGCTCCTGCCACCCCATTCCCCAGATCTGCCGCTTCTCTCCCTGGGCTGTGGTCTCTGGCTGCCGCGCTCCATGCCACATCGATCCCAGGTCACTTCCTTGTGGAAACCTCATTCAGCAACCCCGTTGACAACAGTGCCCACCTTGCCTGGCTCCCACCTTGCTGTCTTTGCAGCACTAATCTCTCAGTTTCCGCTCAATTACTACTCGGGTTTGGCCTGTTTTCCTGGCCACAAGTGTGAGCTCCGGATGGCTGGGACTCTGTCTGCAGGGCAGCCACATGGCAGGGGCTCCATCCCGCCGACTGAAAACCGGGGGCATAGCGGGGTGCCGCCAAGCTGCCCTAGCACACGGGCCAACAAGCCTGCCAGGGGGCACCTGGCCTTGGCTGTGGGAGCTGGTGCAGGGGTGGTGGCTGTCTCCTCTCCGGAGACTCAGTGTCTCAGGACCAACCCTGGAGAAGCCCCAGGCATGTCTTCTAGAGGGACAAAGACTGAGGGGCAGAGAAGGAGTCTTTGTCCACCCCAGGCATGGGCTGGAAGAGGAGGGGGTCCACTCCCTCAGAAGGGGCCCAGGAAGGGTGGCATCTGAGGGGGTGGGTCCATGAGCCCTCTGCCCCTCTCCAAGGAAAGTTCAGCTTGTCCATTAACCCAGCTGTGTCTCCTGGAAATGCATTTGGAGCTGCAGATCTCCCCGGTTCCAGACTCCCAGGGCCCTGCCAGGCACAGGACTCTCAGGCTGAAGGTGGTGGAAGGGCATCTCCCGGGAGCCTGAGGTAGAGTCAGTCTCTTCCAGAACCTTTTCTAGATGGCATCTTTCACCCAAACCGCAGGGACAAAGAGAGGACAGGGGACAAGCTGAGGGCCTTTCCTCCAGAAGCACAGGAGAGGCTAAGAACGTTCTGCAGAGGACGCCTGCTCAGTGTTAAGCAGGCCCTTTAGTGCTGGCCTGAACCTTGCCAGGAGTGGGTGAGGCAGGCAATGGGCTCATGAGGGGCCTGGCCCCCAGCAGCGCTCATATGTAAGGCCACCGACACTGCCTAGTAAATGGGCATGAGGTGGAAGTGGGGAGGTGCTCCAGGCTGCAGAGGGGAGCTGAGCTCTGCACCTCCCGCGTGCTGAGCCCACCCCTGGGTGCGTGCAATTGGCCCTTGGAGTTAGTTGAGGGTGCAGCAGTGAGCCCTTCCCCAGAGACCCACAGAGGGGACTCAAGTCACCCCCAGCAAGAGCCTTGGGGATCTCACATCCTTTTCCTGGCTGCTTCCAGGGTGAATCCTGGGCCAATGGGTGTCAGGCAGCAGGGTCCCATGGCCCTGGCCTGGGCTCCTCTATCTCTGCTGAGAAGGAGGAGGCCTGGAGCCAGGACCCTTTTCTGTGGAGTAAGCAGGGTGGTGATGCAAGAAGTGGTTAAAAATGCAAAAAGCTGTTGGTTTTGATAAAGAAAAATGCAGCTGCAACATCTGTTTGACTCTTGCTTGCAGCTTCATCAACGCTAAGTGGTCAATAAATCAGAGTGGCATGGCGTTCCGTTTCTTCTGGGGCTCAGTCATTAATCTCGTGCCAGTTCTCATGAAAAATGAAGGAGAGAGGCCGTGTGATAGTGAAAATGTACACATTACCCAGAAAGTCATAATAGCATGTAATAGTGCCACACACCTCCTCACTTGCCGCTGGGGGTGCGGGGGGTGGGCCTGCGTGCTGCCAGCCAGATAGGCGGGAGATGGGTGAGGAAGTAGCGTTGTCTGCGTCACAAGCTCCTTCGATCTTTGCATTTGTCATATTAGTACCGTTTATACATATTCTGAATGTCCCATAAACCTCATCGTCAGAGGCACAGGCTTCCCTGCACCTGGATGCTTAATGAACAATGAGGGTAGGAGCCCATGAAACTGGTGTGCAAGGCTGGCAGGGAGAAGGGCGGGGTTTATTAGGGAAGGGATAGAGGGCGACACTGCGTGGCACAGGGCTGTGGTGTCACTAGGCTGCAGGACTGTGCAAAATCCTCTCGCCCACCTTCTGGCTGCCCCAGGTAGCTGGGCCCCTGTCCTGTCTGCTCTGGGTAAAAGTGTGAGGTGGGACCATGGTTCCACTAGAAAGGAGGCTGATCATGAAGGCCTTGGCAGGCTTGGGTTCCATCCCCACTGTCACCCACTGAGGGTGGTCAGGAGGCAGGGGGAGGGTCAGACAGGCCTGGAGGATGGACGGAAGCACAAGAAGGATGCTCCCTGAGAAGGGCCAGGGCACGCGGGCGCCTGCTTCTCAAGTCTCCCAGGATCTGCCGGCCCCTGAAGGCTGCTGTCTCCTTGGGTCTCTCTTCCCTGCCTCTGATGGCTCCAATGCATGGTACTGTGGCACTCCACGGCCACTCGGGGGTGGGAGCGTGCCTGGACCCACAGCACACACCTCCCAGTGGGCATTTCTGTTTTCAGAGATCGCTTTCTGAGTGTCAGCTGTGTCTCGGGCTCCACATTCAAGTTCTACAACCCACAGGTGCAGGTGCTATTGCTATGCTCATTTCCAGAAAGGAGAGTGCCTTGGAGGGCTGAGTCTCTGGGTGCCAGCCCTGCTTGAAGCCACGATCTCACACCTCCAGGCCACTGGCCCAGGGCTCTGTGGGGCTCACTGGATGTTTCATGGGAGGGCTGTGCATTCAGCCTCAGTGCTCCGGGCGGCAGCAGCCCAGTTCATGTCTATGTCAGAGGAAAAGCAGGTCCAGGGAGCCTGACTGGGTCATGTGAGGTATGGGGAGCTGGTAGGACCAAGGATGGGGCTGGAAGACTCCTGGCTGGTCTGTAAGCTCCTCAGGGCAGGACGGAGGCTGCAGATGTCCCTGTATCCACATCAAGGGCCCACAGTAGCTAGAACACCCTTTGTGGGGTGTCCAGGGAGTGAGGAACAGCCTTCGGGGACCCTGGAGTTGAGCACCTGGTAACTGGGGTGCAGATCTAGGTCCCCAAAGTTGGGAGCTATTAAAGGAGAAGTAAAAAGAGAAGGGAGGGAGTAGGAACTGAAAGAGGGGCCCTGGTGTCCCCAGTAATAGGCAGGGTCAGTAGTCAACTGTGCTCCTCTGGGGGCTTGGTCCTGCAATCTGTGCTGGGACCAGGGATCCCCCACTGTGGCTGAGTGTGGCAGGGCACACACAACACCTCCACGCTTCCTTGCCAGTGCTTAGCAGGGCCGGCGGATTCTGAGCCATGCCTGGCAAGGGATTCAGAGGGCCTACAAGTGAGGGCAGAGGTAGGCTCCCTTTGGGGGCCCTGAGCCCCTTCCCACGGCTGCCCTCATTACGCGAGCCTGTGCGCCAGCGGGAGTCGGGCCGGCAGCCCTTCCCTGCTTTGGAGGGAGGCTGGGAGACTTAATTAGTTAATGTGGGTAAAGTGGTCTGAAGATGAAAAACCCTGGGTAATTGCTGAGTGCTGCTGCTGTTGTTATTACACAATTACCAGAATTTTCCAGTCATGGGAATATAGTTAAACAATTTCCACCTGGTGCGGGGTTCCGGGAACCATGCCGGCTCAGGGGCTGGCTTGCTCTGCCTCCTTTAGCCCAAAGGTAGTGTAGGAAAAACACATTTATGGTGGGAGATCAGGCCTGGCACAGTCCTGGGCACATCCTAGACACCCAGAGAATGCCGGACGAAGGGCGTTCTCCACTCTCGCTGAGCAGATAAAGATGCATGTACCTCGAGAGGGGACAGAGGGTCCCGCCTGCCTGCACTTTCTGAAAGTCTCTGGAACAGTCCCACCCAAAGGCTGCGAGCGGGTCAAGCCACCCTAAGGGGCGCTGCCGGGGAGGGGAGGAATTTTCATTGCGCAGCAAGACCTGGCTGCCCAACAGCACATGTGCATGGGGGCTGGGGCTGGCCTTATTTAAAATCATTATAAATGACCCAGGGGAAGACACGTCTGATAAAATCTCCACGTTTGCAGATGACACTAAATTTTAATGAGTAACGAAAAAGCCGGTGTCGGAGGGTATGGGAGCTACAGATGCATCCCAGGGCAGTGACGTGTGGGGCAGCGGGCTCAGGATGAGTAAAGCAAACTGCCAACGGAGGCTGGCAGCCCGAGCTGCCATTGCCAGACCCGAGAGAGGACCTCCCAGGATCCACAGAAGCCACTGGTTCACAGTTGTTGCAGGGACCAGAAAGGCCCAGCCTGGAGAGCAGGGCATGACTTGGGAACTGGAGACAAAATGGCCGAGGTGTCTTTGCTGCAGAGCTCGGTCTGAACTAGTGAGTGCAGGGGTGAGGGAGCATCAGCCGAGGAGGGGCAGGCAGCTCCAGGAAAATGAAGATAAAGGCTTTCCGGTCCAGAAAGACAAAAGTGGGGAGGAGATGTGATTCGAGTCTTCAGAAAAGGGAGAAGAAGTGAAAGCGTGCCTCTAACTCTAGATCCATGAATGCTAAGAATACGGTTCCCCCACCCTGGAGCTCAGGGAGGTAATTTTAGCACAATCAAACTACACAGCGGGCAGTCAATGTATGAGACTCATTATTCCAAGGCGACATGGGCTGAAACATATAAAGAGATTTTTCTAAAATGGGTGACATTAGTTCCCGGATGACTGATCCATAAGGAGTCGTGCAAGAGATTGGGATGCTGGGGACCATCTCTCTCCGGGACCCCCAAATCCAGGAGACACCATGATGGCTGGTGCCCCCGCCAGGGTGGAATCCGGGGCTGCAAGTGTCAGCCGGACTGTTCAGCATCCAACCATCCTTCTCTCGCTTGCCAGGGGCCTGTCAGGGATGCAGGCTGCTGGCATCCTGCATTTGGCAGAGCCTGAGCTTGGATGAGATTGTTGGTTGGTGTCCTGTCCTGTTCGTCTCCTGCTCTCACCTTGAACTAATTTTTGATTTATTGGCGATGCTGTAAGAGTTGCTCCGACCACCCCTGGGACAAGAAGCCATGGGCCTTTCAAAGGGACACAGGGAACTCCTATAGGGAAAAGGTCCTTCTCAGGGCATGCAGCCCTGGCTCAGCAGAGACAGAGGGTGGAACAGTACAGATGCTGGGCAATCAGGTCTCAGAGGGCTGCAGTCATCACACCTCTGACCTCCTGTCCCTCCCAAGAGCTAAATCCACAGCCACATGGCCTCCTTACCAGCCTCAAAGAGGTCCTGCCTGCAGCCTAGACTGGCCATGTCCTCCCGGATGGCTGGAAGCCAGGCCTGCTGCCCTCCCCTGCCTCTTCCATCCTCTCCAAGCACGTGTGCTCCACTCCTGCTCCCAGAGCTGGTGTGCCTGCTCAGAACCGTGCCCCATTAGGCAGTGAATCAAGCCCATCAGATGACAATGGCACCAAACAGTCATTGAGGCATCTCTAGAGTGACCGATGTGCTCTGGAGCCTTTCCTGCCCATCTGCTCCCCTCCACAGCTCTGAAGGAAGTTGGGCATGTGCTGCCATCCCTGCTGGACTGAGAGGTGCTACATGATCTGCTCAAGGCCACGTGGCTCTTGGGAGGCTGAGCTGTACACAACTCTAGTGCACTCATTCTTTTGATAAGAGTTTCCAAGTTTTCTTTAGCAATCCAGCCATGTCTCCAACCCAGTCCAGGCGTGGAGCTTGTCACTCAGGCTGGCCAAGCCACATTCTTCGGGCCACACTGATCGGCTCAGGGAGAAACTCATGGCTCCACCACAGCCAATCAGTGCTAATCACTAGGCTTTGGCTGGAGCCACTTGGAGGCAGGGGTGCTCTTTCCTGCTGGACTCGAACCTGGGAGAATGAAATCTAGTGCTCCTGGAAGCCATCTCTTGCCAGCACATGGAGGCAGAGAAGGGAGCTGGCGTGAGGAGCAGGGCTGAGGGGAGAAGACACAAAGCCTCAATGCCACTGATGGAACACAGGCCAGCAAACCTCAAGACTTTTCAGCAATTCCAACCCCCAAATCTCCTCTTCCCCCAAAGTCAGGTCAAGTAGAGTTTTTTGTTGCATCACCCAAGAGCCCTAATTCCTAAAAAAAGATCATGTCTTCTTTCTGCTAATCTGGTCACTTTCCACTACACAATTCAGATGATCCTCTGGTTTCAATAACCCCCACTGCTATGATTGCTGAGAACTAGCATTTCTTCAGACCTGTATGCTCCAGGTGCTGGGTGCTAACTACTTCCCAGGACTTAGCTTGTTCAATCCTCACTGCAACCTCACAAGGCAGAACTGGTTATGGCCCCATCTGCTTTACACATAAAGAATCTAAGTAGTCCATCAAAGCCCTGCCCTTCACTTAAGCTCAGGACTATCTGATGCTGAGGAAGCAGAGTGGTAGAGAGTGTGTGCTCCAGAGACAACTACCTTAGGTTCGAGTCTGGGTTCTGCTATCTCCTAGCTGCGAGCTTTGGGCAGTCACATCGCTGTGCCTCAGTTTTCTCATCCATACAATGGAGAGAATAGTATTGCCTGCTCCCTGAGGTGGTTGTGAAAACTAAACAAGATACAGCATTTGAACAGTGCCCGCCACATGGGAAAGCTTCAGAACGGCCAGGTATTATTCTGACTGACCTCTCCAGTCAGTGTTATGTCATCTCACAGTATTGCTAAGGACAAAGATTTCCTAAGATCGTATGGAACTTCCATGTGGAGCAACATCAAATTAATTCAGACACCGCTTATTTGGGAAGTATAATTCTTTGAGATAGGAGCCCATCTAGGCAAAGTTAAATTCTTTTCAAACATCGAGGAAGCATCATGATCTCCAACAGACGATGAGCTAAACCCCAGCCACTCTTGTCCAATCATAAAAACAGGGTCTCTGAGATAATTCTTGGCTATCTTCCAAACTCTGGAAGAAAGCAAAGCTCCATTTTCCTGAAAAATATTCCGTAACTCTCCATGAATTAAAGAGGTGGGTGCCCCATCCCCATCCTGCACATTGGAAAGGTGGGATTCCCGTGGGCCAGTGGGATCATTCTAGTCCTCATCCAGATGACACAGGCGTCAAGTGAACTGCAAGCCCTTGAGGAGCTCCGGTGCCTCCAGCCTCTTCTGTAGTAAGCACTGTCCACTTCCCAGATACTTTATGTATTTTAATTTGTGCATGAAAGATCTGCCAGGGTCCTGCAAGTCAGGGGTCTCCGAAACCCTTCTGTTTACTCCTCTTGGAACAGAGAATACTGAGGTGGGAGGAAACTTAGCAATCGTCCAGGCCAACTTATCCACCCCCTTCCATCTCCAGTTGGGAAAACTGAACCAGGAGAGACTGACTTGAACATCACGCAGCAGACAGGGAGAGAGTGAGGACAGGGAGCTGCACCCAACCCCCATCCTCTGCTGTCTCCCAGCTTTGCCCCTTCCTGATGTTCAGAACCTTCTGAAGCAAATGATTACAGCTCCCTCGCTTTGCAGAGAGAATTTGCAGAAAAGCAGAGCTGGTTGTTGTTGACTGCAAGTGGCATTCAGAGCAAGGCTGCTTCCCGGCCAGCAAACTTCTTCACAACCTTGACTATGAGTAGGGTCCTGAGATGTTTGTTGGGCTTTCTGTTTAGCATCTCCCTGGTGGTAGTGATGGCGGGGCAGGTGCTCTAAGTAGGGACATCTGGGAGGTTGGGATGGGGCCACCCTTCCTCTGCTCTGGAGGAGCACCTAGGGAGCCCCTGCACTCAATCCTGTTAAAGACCTAAACCCCAAAGCTCTCCCTTGACTGACAAATGGGCTGGCCGTGGAGGCAGCAGAGGATGAATTGTGCCTGGTCCATCAAGCATCTATAGGATTTTTATGCTCTGGCAATGGCAATGGTGAGATTCCAGCAATTGTTTTAGAGGGAATCATGATTAAATTGGGCTGTATGTTTTTTTAATGTGTTCCCCAGTTCCTCTTTAATACCTTGGTAGGACAAGATAACGTGTAATCACTGAAGTAATTGTGGCTCTCAACAGTTTATGTCTTGAAGGAGTGACTAGGGGTTAACAAAGCCACTGCAGGGCAAGGTTTGGATTAGAAAATACAGTTTTTCTTTTGTTATTTTCTTTTTAAATCCCTCTTTATCTTCTTCCTTTCTCCAGTGGCTCCTGGAGCTCGCTGATAACCTGTAAGCCTCCTCGGGTAATAACGGGACCTGCTATACTAATGACATAGGCAAGTCTGGGGCCGGCCCCTCTGCAGAGCTGCTGCGGCAGGCCAGGCTCTTCCCAGAGCACATGCCTTTGCAGGAAGCACCAACTGGTCCCCGAGACCAGTGGGGCTCGACATCCTGAATACCGACGCCCATCCAGACCCCATCTTCATCACCACATCCTGAAGCTGCTGGCTGGAGCCAAGCAGTGAGGCTGCCCTGTGCCAGCCCATTGCAAATGGCAGAGGAGAGCAAGCTCGTGAACCCCGACACTGCCTCAAACTGTCCTTCTCCTGGCCGATGCTGAAGATAATGGTGGGGTGGGCATCTGTGGCTAGCAGGGGGCTGGCAACCCCACTCACTCCTCTTCAGATGATGTGACAGAAAGGCCTGGCTTCCTCCAGCTTCCTCAGGGCAGGGGCATCTCTAAACATCGTGCTTAGAGGCCAAGACCCTGTCAGCCCGGTGGGGACAGAATCAGGACACAGAGCAATCCCGCCACTGTGACTCCATGGCCACCAGGTCTGAGGCACTGCTAATGCCAGCAGAGCTGAAGGAGGGGAGAGATGGGAAGGCGTGCTGCTTTCCTCTTGGTCCTTGAGGCCACCGCCCCAGTCTCCCCTCACTGCCTTCCCCATGCCCTCTGGCATCAGCCTCCTGACTGGTCTGCCTTTGAGCCAGGCACTCCCATCCAACTCTGAGAGCCACCTTCCCAAGTCCCAACTCTGATGACGCCACCCACTGCTAACCTTTCCTGGCTCCCCATTTCCTGTGAATGCAGCCCCACTCCTGATTCCAATGGCCTCCATGATCAGCCGGATCCACCTCCCATGCACCCTTCTCACCCCTCTTGGCTCAGTCAACCAGACCACTCAGCCTGCTCTGCCACCGGCCCTGCCCACGCTGTTCCCAAGGCCTGGAATCCCTCCACATTCCACCTACTTGTCAAGACCCAGCTCCAACATCACACTGTCCTTGCAGCTTCCCTTTATCCTTCCAACCAAAATAATTTCATTCCCCAGGGACTCCCCTGACAGCCCTCTGTGTCTCTCCTGCGGCATCGGCCAGCCCCACCCTTTCCACTGATCTTCAGACTGGCTGGCACCTCCATTCCTTCTCTGGACCCCAGGCTTCCCGAGAGCAGAGTGTGCATCAGAAGGAAATGTATTCCCCGATAGGCAGTCAGCAAGTGTTGGTTGAATCAGTGGTGGGTTGACTGCATCTGAACGGGGACACTCATCCTGGATCGGTCACTAGAGACAGCCCCTGTGCTGGGGGCTGTGCCAGTCGGTGGCTGGCACACCCACCACCCACCCATCACCCTCTCCCTTTATCTCTTCCACCTCCACCAAGGCGGAGTGAAGGACATGGCAGGGGCCTTTCTGGGTACTTCTGCATGCGAATTTACTGCAGTCTTCATTTTAACCCAGTTTCTGTTTCCACCTGTGGGAGCAGTGATATACCAGGATGATTTATTCCAACCAACCACTCACACACAAATCCCTAATCCCCATCTTGGCCCTTGGAATTTTGCACTTAAACCATGGTGGACAGCACTCTTTCCCGCTAAGCTCAGATGGGGTCCCGGAAATCTCACAGGCAGGGTTCCGTGTTGTCATTACCAATTGATCACTGCTGGTGTGGGAGACAAAATATGGTCCTCATCTCTGTACACGCACGCACAGGCGCAATGCAACCCCTTAGCAGGGAGACCCACAGCACTCATTCCCTGTTTGTTTTTAGGTCTTACCACGGCTGCCTTGAAGCTGAGAAAACAGAAGCTGGGCTGAGGGCCTTGGCACCAGCCCAGGGTAACTGGGACACCCATGTTTGCAAAGAAAGCATTTGTGAAGTGTGAAGAAATCAGAACAGCACCGTTCAAAAACTGTGTTTAAATTTCACTCAAAATGTTCTATTTTGTGTCGAGGATAGAGTCCCCTTGGAAAAAACACTTTCTGGCATTTGGAAACCACTGTTGCTATGGAGCTGTTAAGAGACGTTAGCTACCAGGGGACAGCAATTAATTGCGGTGGCTGCAGGTAAATCAAGCCAGCAGCTCCTTTGGAGGAAGCTGATGGGAAAGGGGATCTAAAAGGCAATGTTGAAAAAGAACTTCTGTAATCCCAGCACCTTGGGAGGCCGAGGAGGGCAGATCACCTGAGGTCAGGAATTTGAGACCAGCCTGGCCAACATGGTGAAATCCCATCTCTACTGAAAATACAAAATTAGCTGGCTGTGGTGATGCATGCCTGTAGTTCCAGCTACTTGGGGGGCTGAGGCAGAAGAATCCCTTGAACCCGGGAGGCAGAGGTTGCAGTCAAACTTCCAATTGAGGGTTTCAGATGTTTGAGGGCAAGGTGCCTTCTTTGTGATTTCTTTGTGCTTCCTTCGTTTTTAGGAGAAAGGACTCAGTGTGTGGAGCTGATGGGAAGTCAGGCTTTCCCTTCAGTTAACCTAAAATGATGGGGGTCCCAGCTCACCCACTCTCCTGCAGGGAGCTCTGAGGTGGGATTCTCAGCCTTTTAGAGGAACAGTTTCCTCTTCTATAGAGTGGGGGTAACTGTAGCACTCGCTTTGCAGGGTTTTCATTCATTCACTCATTCACTCACTCATTCATTCATTCATTCATTCAACAGATTAGCTCTCAAGAACCACAAGATACCAGGGACTGGCCTATGTTTGGGGTCTACTGTGACCAAGTCTAAGACTCTGCCCTCAAAGAGCATGGAAGAGACAAGCTATAAACATTGGAATAAAGAATAAGGTGATTCTGGATGGCGTGAGGTAGTATGAGCATACAAAATGGGGGTGGGTGGAGAATTTAGCCAGGGAACTTGAGAAGGCCCCTAAGGATGGGACCTTTAGCTGTGTCTGAGATGATAAAAAGAAGCCAGCCACGGGGAGCTCTGGGAGAGGAAAGGCTTCAGGCACAGGGAATAGGGACGAAGCCTCAGGACAGACTCGGGCTCACAGGGAGCACTCAGGAAAACAGCCGTGAAACGAGAAAGCACAGAGGTTCAGCCTGAAGAGCCAAGGACAACGGCCAGTGAGGGCCGAGTTCCATGATGGCGGCTCCACGTCTGTCTGGCTTGCTCAGCCTCGAGCCTGGCACCTGGCCCAGAGCTGGGCTTGGAAAATATTTGTTGAATAAGTGAAATGGTTCGGGAACACTTTAATGTTGAATAAGCCTCCACATGGAACTGAAGATTCAATCTCTCAACAGAAGAAAAACTTCCGCATTTTGAGATCACCAGGATAGGCTCATGCTGGCAGCCACGATGAAACACTCACAGGGAGAAACCCATTAGGGAGCAAGTTGCCGAAGTTCGGGTGGTGGAAGGCTTACTCCGAAAGAACACTCTGTTTTGCTGGTTATTTGTTGAAGAAAGGAGTCAATGATGGGTTTTAATGAAGTCAGCTGTTTTCAGCAGCAGATACTAACTTTGGAATTCAAATAAGATAGAAAGAGTACACCAATCTGTTATCTTGCCTGCAGCCAGATGATGGAAAGAACTTGGATGTGGAGTGGAATCAGGCCTTAGCTCAAATTTCACCTTGGCCACTTCACTGTGTGATCTTGGGCAAGTTACTTAACCCTTCTTGGCCTTGTATGCCTCCCAGGTAAAATGGGGATCCCCCCATCCTGAGGATGTCAAAATCCATTGAGAGGATTAAGGGAAGCGTAATGGAGGGCACCCAACAAGTTCCCAGCAAGGAGTAGCCGCTCAGTCACTGATAACGAGTTAATGAGCAAAACCAATCTCTGCTTCCTCCTCCTCCCCCCATACCTCCCGGGTCATGAACAGAAAGAACAAGGTCACTGGTTTGGTATTTGTCTTTGGAGGTGACTAACTCCCGATCTGACAGTTGTTTCTGCAGAACTAAAGATTTGACGCGATTACAAGGTCACACGAGGTCACCCAGAGAAGATGCCTCACTGTCTTCAGCATGTTCATTCTCTCTAGAGGCGCCTGGGAGCCGAGACATGGCCGAGCTGAGCTGGTGCCCGGAATTTTGCAACAAACCATGGACGAGTGAAAACCAAAGTGACCTTCTCAGAAGCAATGGTCCCAGGGCCAGGGTGTGTTGCTAGCAACCCCAACCTGCTCGGGATTACACAGACATCTCCATCCCTCTTCCAGGAAACTTCCAGAAGGGCCAGCACTGCACCTGACACCTCCCTAGCCCCCTTGTTATAACTTTCCTTGTGATTTAAGTCCACTCCCAATGATGAGAGTGTTGGCCTGCCACTGCTGGGCAGAGGCACCGGACAGGAAATTAATTTCTTAGTTTCTTATTAACTTTGAGGAGAGTATCGCTAATGAGCTGCACTGCCAGGACGAGGTTCACCAGGGCTTCCAGGAATTTGAATATCAGAGATCAGCACCGAGGCGCGATGCTCAGCCTCTCCTGCCACCTTCTCCAGCGGGCGCCTGGCTTAGCAAATGTCTCAGGAGCCAAGGGAAAATTCCTGGCATCCCAGACCGCAGGCCCTGGTGAAAATTCTGCTGACATAGCCGGGTGACAGTGACAACACATTACGGCTATGACCTGTCACTATGAAATAAAAGGACTCAGGGGCTCTCCAGCACCCACCATGGGGGTCCTCCCAGAGCCCTTGGCTCTCTTGGGCCAGTGGCCCGTCTTCTGCGGCAGCCTCCCTCCAGTCGCCCCTATGAGAGGACCTCTTTTCCTGGCTGGGTCCCTGCCTGCTCCCTCCAGTTCACCAGCCCCCAATCAGGGTGCAATGCCTCTCGAGGTCCTGGCCTTTTCTCCACTGCTGGGCCCTGCTCTTCCCATCACTGGACAGAACGTTGATGGATTACTCCCCTGACCCTACAGTCTTTCCCTCGCACTCTCTCTCTCCTGCTTCTACCTGTTCTGGCCCCATGCATCCAGCACCTGTCCTCGGGGCCACCTCCTCCAACACCTCCTCCCTGCTTCTCGTCAAAGGACCTTCTGGCTTGGTCTGAACTGTCAGGTTCAATTCCTCGAGCTAAACCTTTGAATCTTGCTGACCCACTCTTGAATTGTCTTTGTTCCCCAGCTAAGAACCAGCTGATCTCAGCCCTGGCCAAGGTTTGCCTTGGGGACCTTGGCTGCCTCTAAATCATAGTTTCTCTGCTCAGTCCCAGACCTCTCCTCCAACTCCCTCTCTCCTGCCTCCTTCTAACCCACATTTATGAGGTACCTGCTCTGTGAGTGCTGGGCGGATACAGACATGGTGGAGCTGGGCCCTGCTCTCCAAATGCTGACAGTCTCCTAGTAAGATATTCGTGCAGAACAAGGCAGCATAGAATATATTCTCTCTCTTTTTCTTTATTTTGCCAGAAGTAAAGGAAAATTCTGTGAGAGAAGGGAAGGAGGGCTGAAGACTGGTTCTGTGTTCTCCAGCTTCCAGTCACATCTCGTTGGTAAGCCACCTCCTCTCTCCCTTTCCCAGGGGGCAAAGCATCATGGGAATATCCTGGATGAAAGTCAGGCTTCCATAAGGTTTCTCAGCCTCACAACCGTAGACACTTGGGGCTGGATAATTCTTGGTTGTGGGGCTGTGCTGTGCATTAGAGGATGCTCGGTAGCATACCTGGCCTCCACGACTAAATGATTCAAAGGGTGATGACAAAAAATTGTCTTCAGACATTGCCAAATGTCCCTGGGGAGTAAAATCACCCGTTTGAGAACCACTGGACTCCACAGTGGCCCCACGTTCCACTCACTCTCCTGATACCACAATGTTCCACTTTCAAGACTCCAGCAAGGATGGAGAAGAGTGAGCCTGTCCTTAGAGGGAACTTCAAAGGCCTGGGTCTAGTTCTGGTCTATTCTGGGAGGGCCAATTTTCTTGTTACTTTTGCTTGTGTACATATACATTGCTTTGAATGTGTGCAACATTTAATGACAGCATCACATGCATTGTCTGCATAGCATTTATTCCCCATCAAAATTCATTTCTCCTGAGGCGGGCGGATCACTTGAGCTCAGGAGTTCGAGACCAGCCTGGCCATCATGGTGAAACCCTGTCTCTACTAAAAATACAAAAATTAGCTGGGTGTGGTGGCGCACACCTGTAATCCCAGCTATTCAGGAGGCTGGGGCATGAGAATTGCTTGAACCCAGGAGGTGGAGGTTGCTGTGAGCCGAGATCATGCCACTGCACTCCAGCCTGGGCGACAGAGCGAGATTCCATCTCAAAAAAAAATTAATAATAATCAATTTCTTCTCAATTTTGTCATTGTGTGTGTTTGGCAGGGGGCAGCAGCGAGTGAATCTCATTTGCCAATTGTTCTCCCATCCTCCTCATGAGGGATTATTTAGGAATGGGCATATGACCCAATTCTGGCTCATGAGGTAAGAGAAGTGTGAGGGTTTCCAGGAGAGGGTTTTTCACTGGTAGGAGCTGCAGAACATCCCACTCTTCTTCCTTGTGACACCTGCTATGTGTCATGTGAACCTGGACTGCAGTCACCTGGCTCCCTGGTGGGGGCACAGGAAGCCACCATTCAAGATGGCAGAGCTGGCTGGTGACATGGATGAGCCCCGGAACAGGCTGACCCTGCAGTTCGCGCTCCCTCTGGCTTTCCACAGAGGTGACAGAATACATTCTGCATTGTTTAGGCCAATTTGAATTGGAGTTTCTCTCCCTAGGGGCAGGAATAGTTTGCTCTATGGTGATGGGAGATGGCAGGTGGAGAGAAGCTGGACTATAGTTTTCCTCCTATGAGCTGGGTCTCACACTTTCCTCTTCGTGCCTTCCCTCTCTCACATTGGGTGAACTGTGAAGCCTGTTGGCTTGGGGGAAGCCACACAGCCTCAGTCGCCTCCCTGGCCCCAGCCTCCCTAAAATTTCTGTTTGAGATGCAAATTTTCTGGTCAAATGTGAATAAATCCCTTATTTCCCTTCCTTACGTCTAATTTGGGATCAGGATAAGAAACAAGAAAAAAGCATTTCTGGATTAAAAAAAAAAAAAACGGATGGCTCTACATTGAAACTAAAATGACATAACAGCTTTCAAACTGGCATTTGCAATTGGGCTGAGTTAACCTAATTCAATATCAAAGGAACAGGGAAGTTTTTAATTATCTCATTCTCATAATGGGAGAAGAAACTGGTTCCATGGGAGGTAAACACCCTAAGCCACAAGGTTTTCCTGTAAATTACAATGCTCAACTTGAGCTGACAAGGAGAGGGGATGTTTCTTCCTGTTTGATGGCCTTCCCCGATGTGGGGCCTTTTACTATAGTCATAAAAAGGCAGTAAATTAAGAAGGCACTGTAAAATATCATCAGAACCGGCCCAAGGAGCCAAATTTCCAGCCAAAGCCTTGAAAACGAGGGAGACATAAACAGTATAAAGTCAGTCTTTGGGGCAGAGGCCCCAAGCCAGGGAGAAAGCTGATGTCTTTTCTAAGGGTGCAGAGTTGCAAGCCTGGGGCTGCACACAAAGCAGGATAAAGGGGGGTGGGCACAGAATTGAGAAAAGAGGGCCTCCTGATCCTAGAAAGTGGTTCTCCTGGGTGGGGCGCTGCTGAGGCTTGGCACAGGGTGGAATCTGGTCTGGCTTGGGAGGTGATCTAGGTGGAGATGCCATCTCTCCACCGACCACTCAGCTAACACCTTCTTAGGTTACAGGCACTAGAGATATGGAGATGGAAGAAGAGAGAGCCCTTGTCCTCAGGGTTGAGGTGGAGAAGACAGATGATGTGCCAGTGTGATGTGATCAAGGCCAGTCAAAATGATAACAAGGGATGAAGGTATGAAGATGGCCCCCATGGAACCTGCCCAGGCTGCTGTGGGAGCACCACATCTTGGAAGTGGACTCAAGTCCATCTGGGTAATTCAGGAGCTCCCACTGTGTGCATGGTACAGGGGTGACTTCTTGTCCAGAGCATGCTAAGAACTAATGTCAGCTGGGTGCGGTGGCTCACGCCTGTAATCCCAGCACTTTGGGAGGCCGAGGCAGGCAGATCACGAGGTCAGGAGATCGAGACCATCCTGGCTAACACAGTAAAACTCCGTCTCTACTAAAAATACAAAAAATTAGCCGGGCGAGGTGGCGGGCGCCTGTAGTCCCAGCTACTCGGGAGGCTGAGGCAGGAGAATGGTGTGAACTCGGGAGGCGGAGCTTGCAGTGAGCCGAGATCGCGCCACTGTACTCCAGCCTGGGTGACAGAGCGAGACTCCATCTCAAAAAAAAAAAAAAAAAAAAAGAACTAATGTCGATCTGTGCCAGGCCTTGGGCTGCAGGCTTCTTGTGATCAGCCCTACCTTAGAGCTGAGGAAATGGGCTCTGGGAAGTTGGGGACCCTGATTCTCTATTCACCGGACTATTTCACAGTCTAGAAGATCTGGGACCCTGGAGCAAATTCCTCTGAGGAACAGGAATCCTGGTCCTCTGGAAATAGTACCTTAGACCTTATGTGTATGCATGGCGGGGTGGGTGTGCGTGAGCAAAGTCCTTCAGGTGACCCTACCATGGAGACATCCGGCACCCCTGCTGTGCCCTTTCCTGGGTGTCTAAGTGTCTGCTTAGCAGGGAAAGGGGCTGCTCTGAGATTGAGGACCTCATCAGCTTTGAGGCCTTATTCTCTTTGCTGATATGCTGGCCCTAGAGCCTGAGGGTAGAGGACTCAGATTCTCCTGGGAATTTCCCCAAGTTCCCGAAGTCTTCCGATCCTTCCCTCACTTCCAGGAAGAATTGCCACGAGCCATTTCAGGCAGAGGGGTGTCTATACTTTCAAAGTTTTCAAAGGAGTGGATGAGCCCTGAAGTCCTCCTCCGGTCTCAGCTGGTTCTCTGCTGCTACACTTTTGTGCTCTGTCATCTCTTCCCCCGCTGGAGCTGGAGAGAGAACCTAGCAGCAGAGCCCTCCTGATATTTAAAGACAGGATTGACAGACTCCTCAGCCATGACCATGTATGTCAGTCACCTTGATTCTGGGACACTGCACAGCCCCAGCAGCCGCTTGGCTGGAAGTGAAGGTCAAGGCCACCAAGGCATCCCGTGGCTGGACCTGGCTCCTTCTCTTGGCTCCCAGCAGTCTCATTTCCCCCACGGGAAGGGCTATTTATAGAACAGAAAGAGCAGTTGCAGCCACACTTTACCCCACGAGCTCAACCCTCTGTGCCTTAGAGGGAAAACTTCCCTGCAGGTGACACCTGTGCACTGGCAAGACTTATTGGGAGACAGATTTATAATAAACAGCCTTATTTTATAGAGCCCCAAATATTTGCACAAAAATGAGCCCTTGGTATAACTTGCTCCATTTATCTCCCTGCTGTCATAGGGTATATCTCTCTGTTTTATTACTTTATTTGCCAGTTTCTCCAGCTTCTGCGCTCAACCCTCCTCTTCATTTCCACTGCAGTCGTCACTCTGGCAGGGGGCCCCGTCTCCCCTCCCTGTCACGCTTCTCCCTCTGCCTGCTAGTGTTCCATTCCCTCCAGCTCACACAGGGGACTTGGCCACCCTATGGTCCCCCTCCCTTCCCCCTCAGGAGTCTAGGGAGCAGCAGGAATGTGTCCCTGGAGAAGGACCCTCTTCCAAATGCCCTCCAGTCACCCCCGATCTCTGGCTTCCTTTTCAGCACTCTGGACAGCACTCCTGGAGGCTGTTGCTTAAAGCCTTAGAAAATAGTACCTTAGACCTTACGTGTATACGTGGCGGGGTGGGTGTGCGTGACCAAAGTCCTTCAGGTGACCCTACCATTGAGACATCTGGCACCCCTGCTGTGTCCTTTCCTGGGTGTCTAAGTGTCTGCTTAGCAGGGAAAGGGGCTGCTCTGAGATTGAGGACTTCATCAGCTTTGAGGCCTTATTTTCTTTGCTGATATGCTGGCCCTAGAGCCTGAGGGTAGAGGACTTGGCTTTTGCCTTGCAGGCCTGGGCTTGCAGGTTCAGAGGCATTTAGGATGCCTCCCTGCCTCATCTCTTAGTATTTCTAACAGTAGGAGGTGAACCCTGAGTGCTTTCTTAACCTCCACGACTACCCAAGACGTAGGCTCAAGAACAGAGTGAGCAGCGTATGAAAAAAAGAAGTGATTTTAATTTCAAAGTTCTGCTGACATTCATCGAGTGCTCTCAAGGTTTATATAAACAGAACGCCCTGCTTGAAATATCACTTTGAATTCCGTTTGTGCAATGGCACCTCTAATAGGCTGCTGTTTTGGTTTCTCTCAGCAATGTGAGCCTTTGTGTTTTAATATTCAGAGGCACAAGGAACAGGAAAATTATAGCTGGGGAAGCCCAGGCTGTGTTCTTCATCATCCAAGTTAAATTTGGCTGAATGGAAGAAAAACATCCTTTTAAAAGGGTGGTAAATGGGAATAATAATCTCTTACATTTACAAAACACTGAGTATTTCCAAAGCCCTCTCATATTCATTATCTTGTTAGGTTTTCACAGCAATCCTGTATAAAACATTCCACAAAGAGCTATTGTAGGTGCTGGATGTGAATGGCAGGCCTGAGGAGGCCTTCTCAGCAAATGGAGAAACTGAGGCTGGGGGAGGGTGAGTGACTGGCTTGAGGTCACTCCATGGTGGCCAAGCCAGGGAGAGCTGGCTGAAGCCAGGAGGTGGCCATGCCAGCCACCTGTCTTGCAGTCTGCCTCCTCCCTGGTACCTCCCCCATGGCCCCAAAGTGACCTTTGTCTCTTCTCTCATGGAACACACATCCTCCAAATTGAGTGGCCACAAAACTCCCTCACCTGGACTTCTACCCTTGTAGGAGAATTAAAGCCCAAAGCAAAAAGAGAGAATCCCGAAAGTTGCAACAGTCTGCATCTGCTGAGCACTGGCTTTGCATCAAGACGCGTGCTGTACCCTTGACACGCACTATTTCATCTGACCCTCTTAACAGCTCCAGGAATGCTTTTAGTCCCATTTTATGGCCAAGAAAACTGATGTTCAGAAGATTCGAGCTAATCAGTGTTACAGCTGCAGCCACATTCAAGCAGCCTGCTCCAAAGCCCGAGCTGCCTGTCACTATGCCATATATATCCTTCCTGTTTGTCTCCAAGGACAGTTTTTAGCATTAGCTGGAGGGAGGGATTGGTGGGGTATGAGGCCTGCATTGCCCTTCTTGCCAGAGGCCAGGTTCTTTGCCTCCTGTAGGCTGCTGCTAGGATGGGGACCACAGCACTGTGCGTTCTGACATCGCAGGTCCTGAGGCTGCCCCTCTGCCTGGCACTGACCTTGCCTTTTAAGATGGAAGTCACCAGACTGCATCTGGTGCATGGCCAGGGCATCCGTGCAACATTCCAATCACTTCAGCAAACATGTCGTATGGATGCATACACACATGAATGAATGAGTGAATGAATGAATGAAGGAAGGAAGGACAAAAAGGGTCTCTTTGTAGGTGTGTAGAGTGGGGCTCTGCAGCAGGAAGACAGTAGCAGTCGGGAAACCTAACCCCTGCTGTGGCTCAAAGCCCTGGTTCTGAACAGGAGACCCCTGTACCCTCCCCCCAGCAGTATCTGATGGGCAAGGCCCCTGATGGAGGTTAAGCGGATGCAGATGGAGCCACGGCTTTCAGGGGTCAAGGTGAGTGAGGAGGACGGGAGCATTGGGAGGTGGGGGCAGGGGGGCTGGGGGCCCATCAGATAAGCCTGATTTGATGTTCATGGTCTAGCCTGGGCCAGGCAGGCTGATGGGGGATTGTCCCAGGCTGCCTCTGGGGGTGGTGTCATTTATAGGTTCTTGAAATTTGTTACTGTTGATAACAGTGACGAGCCATAAACATCCCCAAGTGAGGAATGTTAATAATGCGGATGGCATTTTTTAAGTGGTGGCTTTGGGGAGCCTTCAGCGCATCAGCGCCAATGGGGCGGCTGTTGTCACTATCATATATCTGGGAAGTTATTCTGGGAAGGTCGCACGGTGACTCGATTGTCATTACATACAAAATATTTCAATTTTCCAGAATAGAGTCAGTCTGGCATCAATGAATCTTCATCTCTTCTCCTTTTTATGTCTCCCTGTTTGTCTCTGGAATCTGGTTTCGTGTGAACAGGAGATGGGCATAAATAGGTGGCTGAGGATTGAATGGGAAGCTCCACGCCAGAGCTCCAACAAGGGAGGGGATGGACACACAGGCCAGCTCAGGCTCTGGGAGGAGCCCCCTCTCAGCCGCCTCTGACCCCAACTCATCCGCTGCAGCCAAACCTGACCTGGACTTAGCCTGAGCCATCAGGCCTCGGGCCTTTGCTGACATCCTCATTTCTCCTGCCAAAATGTCCTCTCCTCCCACCCACCCTTCTGGGTCAGGCCTACCCCCACCACCATCGCTCTCCTCCCACCCCTACCTCTGGGTCCCGCCTCCCCAACAACCCATCGCTCCCCTCATTGCTCTCCTCCCCCCACCCCTCCAGGTCTGACCTGCCCCCCCACCATCGCTCTCCTCTCACCTGACACTTTGGGTCTGGCCTGCCTCTCTCCACTATAGCTCCTCCTCCCACCTGCCCCTCCAGGTCTCACTTGCTCCCCCCGACTACTCTGGGTCCAGCTTGCCCCAACACCCATTGCTCTCCTCCCACTCGCCCCTCCAGGTCCCGCCTTCTCCCCCTACTCCTCTGGGTCCGGCCTGCCCCCCCATCGCTCTCCACTGGCTGAGAGCCATGCAGTGTGTGATTCATCTGGCACTTCATCACGAGCTTTCCTGTGCCCCGGCTCCCATTCCCTGCTTGGCAATGGGACTTAAATCTTGTTCTATTTAACTTGTCCCCAATTTGTCACCACCTCCTTGTGGGCAAGGACCGTGCCATAAACACTCCCGCAGGTCCTGAAGGGGGCTGGCTGCTGCCTCTGTGCCTCTGCACATCTTTTCCCTGCAGCCCGGCTCAGCCCCAGGGGTTCTCCAAAACCCAGCTCTGGCTTTACGGCCTGGGGGACCACCCAGGCCAGGCTGGGCCTCTCCTGTGTGCTCTGCACCAGTCCATGCCCACCACTCAGGACCTTCCTCCCTACTTGTCTGTCCATCTCACTTAGCACAGTGCTGGGCACACAGCTGGGCTTGAATATATAAACAGATGAAAGGCAGGTGTTAGGAGGGGGTCAGTGAGGACTCTGGCTTTGCTCTATGTTCCAGTTCCAAGGCAACTTGCCGACTGTGTGGCCAAACACTCATCTATGTCCCATCCCGGGGTTCCCATGGATTAGACACAATGTCTTTCTGCTCTTCTCTCCTGGTCTCTGTAGTCCTTGGGTCATGGGTTTGGTGAGCACCTGCTGATGCCTGGGGTAGGAATATAAAGGCTGCTAAGGTGAGCTACCTGTCTTTAGGAAACATACTCCCAGTTAAGACTGGAGCACGTGGAAGGGTTCATGAAGAACACAGGTCCTTCTGGTGGTGAGGACCAATCCACAGGGTGATGGGGACTCCTGGGGAGCGGGTCCTCCAGGAGGAGGGAATTGAGGCCCAGAATCTGTTTCTGCAGAATCACTTCCACCACCTTCCTCTCACTCGAACCTTTTTCTTTGAAATGTCTTCTTAACCTGCAAAGGGTGGTTTAGTCCCTAAGAGCCCCAGTGGGATGGCCTCCGTCACCTGAGTGCTGGCCTTGCTTAGAGCCCAGTCTCTGCGTGGTCCACAGTCTCCTGAAATCTCAGAATGGCTGTGTCTGGCAGGCATTGCTCCATGCACACTGTGACCTCTGCCCTTCCAGCCCATGAGCTCTGAGTGGTGATATGGACAGGAGGCAAAGAAATACTGGGTAGAAGAGGATGGTTCCCCAGCACAGGACCCGCCCTCAATTCTGGAAACCTGCAGCCATAAATGGGAACAGGCATTCCTGTTTTTGTGCCCAAATGCTGCCTTTTAGCCCACCATGCCCTCCTATCCTGTATTCATAGAAGCCCCAAGCTCCAGGATCCACAGACAGACGAGAGAGGAGCAGAAGAGTGGCACAGTGGCACAGCAGAGAAGGAGAAAAGAGGAGTGTCTGAACGTTGAGAGGAGTTTGGCTGGGGACAATCGGAGAGGAGATCAGCTTCGGGATGACCAAACTCCAGGGGAAAATCATCTTCCCACTCCATCCCTTGTCCAGCTCCCCATCCATCCCGCTGAGAGCCACCTCCACCACTCAATCAAATCCCCACATTCACCATCCTTCAAGTCCATGTGACCTGATTCTTCCTGGATACTGGACAAGAACCTGGGTGCCAAGAGGGCAGGGTGTAAAAGGCCATCATCCACACTCCCCACTGAGCTGGTTTAACACTTAGCTGTCCGTGGATGGCAACTGCTAAAAGAGCAGTAATTGTAACACACCCCTAGATGCTACCATGGGGCCAGAGCCCAAAAGCACTTGCCCAGGCTCCTGCACCTGCCCATCTGTGTGCACCCCCTCCCAGTGGGCGCACGGCAGCTGCCAACCAAATGAGCCATACCCCTGTTGCAAGTCCCTTGATGGGGTCAGGGAACTCTCCCATTTCAGTGGGTCAGGTCAGCACCTCTCAGGTCAAGACAGGGGGCTTGGCAAGGCACAGAGAAGCTCCAAGAGGTCCCCCAGCACTG
>NW_016817546.1:2042385-2130605 GCF_001698545.2 Rhinopithecus bieti
GGCAGAGGTGGGGTGAAGGGCAGCCTGAGGCAGCAGCCGCCCCCACCTTACCCTGGCAGCAAGTGCAGGTGGGAAAGGCTGGCTGAGCCTGGCAGGTACAGTAAGGGTCTGACAGTAAGGCTGGAGAGAGCCTCCCGCTGCACGCAGCTCTTGTCAGACTCTTGTTGGCAAGCTTGGCCCCCAGCAGCCCAGCTGGCATGTTCCAACATCAGGCACCACTTGGCTCCTTCTCTCTCACACCCACCCGGGTCAGGCTCAGGCCCTCGGGCTAGAGGGAATCCTCCCCTTCCTGGTCCTCACTCACCTTTGTTCCCAGCATCCTGATCCTCTAACCTGGCCTCTTCCTGGCCTCGGACACTTTGGTCCAAGCCCTTTGGCCAGGGGCCCAGGCTGTGCAGGGAAGGCAAGAGAGGCACTTGCCTTGGCCACAAAATTTAAGGGGGCGCCAGACAACTCAGTAATGGAGATAATGTTTAGGGCAATATTCTAAAAAGTTGCAACTACTGTGAGAAAAATCCTCATGATGAACAAAATGTCAAAATGATAAATAAGCACAGACTCAGCAGCCCCCCAGGCTCTGGGCCCTGGTCCCTGATCCCCAGCTCTGCACTGAAAGCATGGAGTAGGCCCGCACCATGGCCCAGCTCTCTCCCGCATGGCCCCGCGCCTTCTTCTCCACAGTCCTGGAGGTGGGTACTTTCACTCTGCCTGCTGTACAGACGAGAAAATGGACACTTCGAGAGGCAAGGTGATTTGTCTAGGACCTCACAGGTTGCAAAGGGCAGAGCTGGGGGTCTCAGGCCTGGGCTTGGGTCTTGGCCACTTAGCTTCACCTCTGCCTGGGCGCCTGGGACCTGGCCTCCTGTAGTTACCAGGACTGGGTAGCCCCTGCCTTTGCCCCCATGCTGCTTTCTCGAGGTTCATCTGGTGCTCTGAGGCGCTATCTGGCCTCCACTGTGTGCTGGTGCTGGGGTTTGCCTACTCCATCAGGGCAAGGCCCCATCCTTGCCTTAGGGGCTCCCAGGCCATTTAGGGAAGAAAGAAAAAGCAGCAGGCTTTCCCAACTGGGGCTGCATCTTGCTTCTAGGGAGGGGCAGAGGCCAATTCTGGTCTTGTGGCTCCACTCCCTGCCTTCCCTGGGGTCAGGGTTATGGATGGGCATGCGCCTGTCGCCCCACCACAACCGTTGCTGACAGGCCTGTAGGAGGGGCCACGGAGTCTGCCCCCAGTCACTTTTGAATGGCAGAACCAGGCTAGAACGTTTGTGGCATTAGGGATTTAACCCTCTAGGCCACAGAGGAGAAACTGAGGCTGGGGGGAGGGTCATGTGGCTGATTGACTGTTGCTGGTCTTGTTCGGGATTGCATTCCTAGTGCTCAACACTAGGAATTCCCTTCATTTGACCCATGTTTATTAAGTGCAAGTTCAGTGCCAAGCACCGTGTGCAGGAGCCAGGCAGGTCCTGGTGATGGAGCAGACATGGCCTTTCCCTCAGGGAGCCACCGGTCTGGGGACAAGGGGAGAGAACAGGACCCAGATGTCCCAGTTCTTCCCGCTGAGCCTCGCCTTTAACGCCTCTATGTGCTGAACAGGCTGTGTGTGTGTGTGTATGAGGTCATGTTTGGCTGCTGCCACTGCTGTGAGTGCATATGTGAGCACATGTGTATGTGTGCTTTTGTACAACCCCTGGCTGGGCTGTGCCCTCCATGTTTCTCCGTTGCAGAATCTGGCAGAGAAACATCCCTGAGAAGCAGCTCCCCCTTTGCAGGCTGCACAGCTCCCTCCTGTGAGTGCACCCACAGTATGGACAGACCCAGTAGGTGTTGTATTTCTGGTAAAGAGACTTGGGGACCCCACAGTTTACCCTCTCACTTCACAAATAGGAGCATGAAGACCAGGAGAGGGGAGGTAAGAGCAGTACATAATAATCTGAGCTTCCGTGTTTGGGCTCTACTCGGATGCCAGAACCTCAGTTCCTGGCACTCACATGTGTTCACAGGTGCCCTGGGGGAGGGCGGTCCCTACCTGGCTTTGCAGACAGGAAAGAGAGGCTCAGAGAATCAAAGTGACCTGCTCAAGGTCACACCACCTGTGGGTGGAAGAGATCTGGGGTCCAGAGGATCTGACTTGAGGCTGGAGCTCCAATGTCCTCAGCAAGGTCACCAGGATATGGGGTGACAGCCAGGACCCTGCTCCCCTCCCCTTTTGTGCCATGGCCTGGCTGAGGCTGGCTCACTCCTGCAGGGCTGGACTGGACTGAGAGAGAGGGGTGGGGTGGCGGGCCCTGAGCATCCCTGGGGGCCTGGAGGCTGGGGCCAGGGCTCACCTTCCGGCTGCTGCTCTGCTGCCCTCACTGAGGGGCTTTGATTTGCTGTTAACACCCAAAGTTGAGCAGAGCCTCATGAATCATTCATGAAGGTGCTCCAGCGAGATCATTATTTTGAGTGTTGAGTGTCAGGAAAACAGCATCTGACGGGTAAACATGATGTCTGATGACAGAACAGCCGATGGGGTGACCCAGCAGCCGGGCACCTGCCACGCTGTGGGGAATTTTTAAACATTAAAAAAAAATCCAACCCAGGCTCAGGGATGAGCAAGCCAGCTCATCATAAACCCCTGTCTGTGGCCAGGAGGCCAGGAGGCAAGGTGCAAGGGGCAGGGCTAGGCCAGCAGTGGGAAGGGGCCAGAATGTCCTAGGAGTCCAGAGCCTGTCCTCTGGCCGGAAGTGACTCAGCACCGCCCCCACCCCTGCAGGGGGCCCAGCCTGCACCAGGAGACTCCTCTCCAATCCACAACACAGGCCTCTTAGCCAGACAGCTCCTGCCTTCACTTCTGCTTAGAATTTCCCCCAAAGAATGTCCTTGTAGAAAAGACCAGGTAGGGCTCAAGCTCCCATCCATTCACCTTGAACCATGGCAAGGGCCTAGCCCTTCTTGAAGAGCCCCTGTTCAGCCAGAGACTGGACCTGTGGCCGGCTGAGGCCCCTGGGGCCCTCCCAGGCTTCTGGCTCTGTCGAAGCCACTTTCGAGCTGATGACAGATCGTCAATAGCCTCACTACCTGCATTATTTAAGCAGAACAAGGTGAGCCTCTGCTGCACCCTTGAGCTCAGATCAAATTGATGACCAGTGTGGAAGCTACAAGCAATTAGATTTTCTAAGGAGAAAGAGACGCCAAGGGGACAGACACAAGCCAAAGGGGGCTCCTGCATGGCTCCTTCCCTGCCATCAGCCTCTCATGGAGCCCTAGCCCCTTTCCCTGGGCTGGGGGTAGTGAAACGGGCACTGGAATTACACAGTCCTGGGCCCCAGATTTTCTCTCAGGCCTTTTTTTGTCTCCTTTCAGGCCCTGGCTCTTAGTAGGGGAGGTGAGTGCTAAGGACACATGCCTGCTCCAGAGGAGGGTTCTCTGACCCTGAGCATTCCCCAGGAACTAGACCCAGGAGGCTCTGTCCTGGCTCTGTCCAACTTGTCCCTGTAGGGGCTTCCTGCCAGCACCTCCTTGCCTCTCCCATCCACCACCTCCGTGACCTCGGTCAGGTCTGGGCCCGCTTGACTGTCACATGCTTCCTGTCCTCTCTGAAGATCACTTCCTTGGGTCACCCAGGCAGCATCTGAGAGCTCAGTCAGAGGACGGGGCAGGAGAGCCAAGGTCTGAAGCCAGGAGAGTGCACCCCTGCCATGGGCCAGCAGCTGCACCAGCAGAGCATGGGTCTCCTGGAGGGGCCAAGGCCTGGCCCAGGAAAAACTGGCTCCTTGACCCAGTTGAGGACAGGGGCTCGGGAGGAACAATAGAGGACAGATATGTAAAGACTTCTGGGGTCTCCCTGCAACCAGCACAAGGACACCTTCTACTATATCTGACATAGCTTCCTTTTCCTGACACTTCCAGGGACCATGACTTGCTCCCTCTCCACACAGTCCATTACAACAAAAGCCAACTGGGGTCAGTAGAAAGTTCTTTCTTAGCCTCAGTCCAAATCTGCTTCTCTATAGAATCTACTATGATTTTGTTTTCAGGATCCACAGAAGATAGGATTCCACTCTTCAGGATGTGACAGTCTGAATTTCAAAGATTTGAGGAAAGATTCATGCCACTTTTCCATTCACACATTCATTCACTCAATAGTCCATCCATCAACCCACCTACTCACCTATTCATCCGTCTGCCTACCCATCCACTTATTCATCCAAACATTTATCTATTATCCTCCAGTGGATCCACCTATCCACACATCTATCCACTCATTCTCCCACCCCTCCATACATGCACTACCCATCCACTCATCTTCCATCTATCAACCCCTCCACTTACTCATCTATTGACTGTCTATCCATCCATCCATCCATCCATCCATCCATCCATCCACCCACCTATCATTCCATCCAACCATTCAATCATCCATCCATCCATCCATCCATCCATCCATCCATCCATCCACCCACCCACCAATCCACCTATTCACCTATCCATCCATCTATCCACCCACCTATCATTCCATCCAACCATCTACACTTTCATCCATCCATCCATCCACCCACCTACCCACCCATTCACCCATCCATCCATCTATCTGCCCATCCACCTATCTTCCATCCGTCCACCTACCCATCCATCCACTCATCATTCCATCCAACCACCCATCCAACCACCCATCTAACCATCCATCCATCCATCCATCCATCCATCCATTCTTCCATCTACCCACCTACTCCTCCATCCATTCACCCATCCAACCATCCACACATCCATCCTCCCTTCTATTTAACATGTATTGAGCACCTGTTAAATGTTGATACCACTCTGAGTATTAAAAGAAGCAGTTCCTGGCTTCAAGGAGCTAACTCTCCCGGTGCTGAGGCAGACATGTGACTAGGGTCACACAACGACTTGAGTGCTCACCTAGAGGAATGCAGACAGCATCTAAGGATCCTGCAGTTTCACACTCCCCATTTCCTCCCCAGCCATCCCAGGGACTCCAAAACCCTCCTCATCCTGATGATCCTTTGGGTGGCTCCTGGGCTGGTGCTGTCATCTCTCACCAGTGGGATAGGCCAGGCCTGAGGCCAGGAGATGGTTCTTCAGCTCAGAGGGTCTGGTGGGGCAGCCTCCCCTAGGGTTTGAAGCTGGAGGTGGGAACCATCCTCCATGTTTCCATCCCCTGGAGAGGAGGATATGCTTGTGCTGTGAACATGAAACACTTTCCTCCCAGTTCTTTCTCAGATCACGTCTGGTGCTTTTCGATGCACCAAAGAACATTTCAAATGAATCCCTAGCAGGCTCAGTTGGGAAGTTCTTTTGGCCACTTAGAATCTCAGCCTCTGAATGTAAGGCATGCTGGCGGTAATTGTTCAAGAAAATCAAATGAAAGCAGATACAGCAAGTTTCTGGTTATTTATCAGCTGTAGATACAGGCCACTTTTCATCATGCTGAGCCTCAAGAAAAGATAAAAGCACGAGAATTGATCTGAGCCTCTAGAGGGAGTGTCACACATTGCTGCCCAACAAGTGCCATCTTAAATGAACCATTTCCTGGCCTGCATCATGGCCGGCAGCTGCTGGGTCTCAGGCCCTGCCCCAGCCACTCCTTGGACCTCTGGCATCCCTTTGGCTGCTTCCTAAGCACCCCTGCCTGGGAGGAAGGGGCTGGAAGTCTGGACCTGGGGAGGATTTTGCTTCAGGACCAGGGCTGGGGGCTTGACCAATGCCTCCACCAACTACACTGGTCAGTCTCCTCCCAGACCTGCCAGAATGACCTCTATATTCTCTGCTCAGGGGCCTTGATTGGATCACATGACTCAGGGGCAGTGGGCTCTGAGCTGAAGCCTTCTACGAGCTCCCCCGAGGGCAGGACGGCAGGGATGGAGTCACAGATCCAAGGGAGGACAGCGTCAGCTGAGAGCACTTTGCTGTCCCTCTCTACAATGGTAAATTTTATGTGTCAGTTTGACTAGGCCACGGAACCCAGCCCTTCTGGCGATCACAGTGACGGTCCTTTTTAGATGAGATTAATATTTAAATCACTAGACTTTGGGTAAGCAGATGACCCTCCATAATGTCAGTGGGCCTCAATCAATCATTGAAGGTCTTCTGCAAAAAAGACTGAGATCCCCAAGAAAGAAGGAATTCTGCCAGCAGATGGCTTTCAGACTCGAGCTACAACATCATTTCTTTCCTGGGTCTCTGGTATGTTGACCTATTCTGTAGAATTTGGAGCCCCACAGTCATGCCTCTCTCTCTCTCTCTCTCGCTCTCGCTCTCGCTCTCGCTCTCGCTCTCGCTCTCTCTCTACATATATATACACATCCTATTAGTTCTGTTACTTGGAGAACCTGACTAATCCAGCTCCCACCCAGGAAACTGCGGCAACCCCATGGAATACTCAGGGGCTGCCCAGCTCAGGGCCAAGTTCTCTCTTCCTTCCTGTGGAGGCCTTGGGGCCAGAGTCAACAATCAATCAGCCAGTCAATAAGAAGAAAAACTCACAGTACTCCCCGCTACTTATCGAAGTTTCACTCTGTGCAAAACACTGAGTGAACACACCACAGGCGTCAGCTCATCTTGTCCTCATACCAATCCTAGGAGGCATTGCTCCCATTTGGAAGCAAGGGAAATGAAAACTCAAAGAGGTCAAGCACCTTGCCCAAGGTCATGTGCAGCTAGTAGCTGGTAGGGTCAAGGCTTGCACCCAGCTTTGTCCAAGACCCTTGCTTATGCAATGGGTTCGTGTCCTGGTGTTAGCTGGGTGCCTGGGGAGAGCAGGTCGGTGGACATGAGCGAGGGGCAATAGAGAGGATGAAGAGGCCAACAATGTCCAAGGCCTGGGGCCACAAGGGGGAAGACAGGTGGAGACACTGGTACCCTGGACAAGTCCTCAGTCTCCTGGGCTGCCAGGGGGCCCTGCCTGTCTCAAGGGCATTAGTTCTGCTCATGCTAGGAGTTAGTGCATGTCTGTCATCTTGTCACTTTCTCCTGCAGATAGAGACATGGGTGGGGGTGGGGGATGAAATCTACAAAGCCATGTCAAGTTGAGTGATTCTGCAGTGGCTCACTGCCCCTCACTGCTCCGAGAAAGGCAATAAAGCCAGGAGAACCAATAAAAGCAGGTGCTGTGGGGCTTGACAGATTTGGCTGTCCCCAGCGGGTGATGGCCAATTCAACCACAGAGGAAAATGGAAGTCAGAGCAAACCAGTCCAGGGAGCGAGTGACCCTGAGAAGCCTGGCACCCATCGTTCATCTGAGGAGCGGGCGCCTGTCAGCCTGGGTGGGAGCAGGCCTTGTGCATGGCCCTGAATGGAGGGAAGGCCACAGCACAGGGCTGTGAGTGGTCATGGGGAGTGCTTCACGACCGCTTGGACAGGGAAGTGGGCACCTGTGGCCAGCACAGGACACATACAAGGGTAGGAGCAGGCAGGTGGGTGGGGGAAATGCTGGGCAAATTTGGGGCCAAGGAGCCTGAATCAAACTATATCTTCTGAGCTGATCCCTTGTTCCCAAGATCCAGCTGCACCTGGCATGGAGCTGCCCTCTCCATTTCTATCCAGGCCTGGGTCACCCAGCCAGCATACTGGATTGCAGTGGGTGGGGCAGAGGGGTCCCCAGCCTTGTCCCCTCAGAGAGCCTCCTGCTTCCTTCCCCGAAGCTGGTTCCTGGGCACTGACACCCCACTTGCACCAGCCACTCGGCTCTGCTTCTTCCCACCTTCATCCGCAGGCAGCCAAGTCTTGTCACTTATTGCAATGGCCCCTCCCTGACTTCCCACCCAGCTCCAAGGACAGAGGGAGCAGGAGGGATGGGGGCAGTGAAGCTAAATTGCCCCGCTTGCTGCTGCTGAAGCTGGCCTCCCCAGGAAGCTGAGAGGATGTGGAGGCTGAGGCTGGTCAAGTGTCAGGCTCCCAATCTCACCCTGGGAGCTTGGGAGACTGCACGTTCCTTGGGATGCCATCCTCTTGGCTAGACTGGGAGATGCGGTTGTGGAAAGTGGCCACAGGTAACTGTGATGACTAGGTGGGGTGGGGGGTTCCTCCAGGGCCATGAAAAGCACAACAGTCAGACTTTAACACTCAGATCTCTCGAGCTCTGTAATCTCAGGTAAGCCTCTTGCATCTCCTCATCTCTGAAACGAGGCTAACTCCATGTAGCTTCTTATTAACCAGCCTGGGCCTCAGTTTCCCTATCTCTAAAATGGGGGCAATCTTCTCACTGGTATCACCTCAGGCGGTTGTTGGCCTGCGCAGGGCGTCCCCGGCGGTATCCGGGCTCCGTGGTGCTGAAGCAGAGCCAGCCTCCAGATTCGGCAGAGCTGCAGGAGCAAACAGCTTCCCACCTTCTTCATTTAAAGAAGAACCAAATTAAGGCACTAAGTTTATACATTAATTTTGCTACAGACGAGAGAATGGAAATAGCTTTTCTAAAAGGTATTTTTAAAAACCGCTTCTCAATGCTCCATTAAAGGGCTCTCTGCCTTGCCTTGGAGTCTCTGCAGCTGCCAAAAATACTATGAAAATTACTCAAATGCAGTCTTCGTTGGCTCTGAAAGAGTTTGCCAACTTGCTTCAAACAATCTAAAAACTGATCACATTTGGTCCGAGACACGGGCGCTCTTTTGGATCAATATGTTGATCCAGGGGCCGCCTCGAAGCGCACCCCTGTGTTTAGAGATCCACCCAGGACCCCAGGGCCCCCTATCCTGAAAGATCCCTCTTCTTAGTTTATGGAGTCCCCATCATCAGCTCCACCCAAGTACCCTCTGCTGCCTGTCTCATGTCCTAAGATGTTGGGGTGTCCCAGCTCCGTCTTAGGCCTCTCCTCTTTTACTGGGTGATCCCCCATAGCCTGACCCTTGACTCCTTCATTCCTGAATCACATCCCAACTTCACCAATTCCAAACCCACAGCGCTCACTGCCTGCTGGATGGGTCTACCCAGACCTCCGACAAGCACCTCGACTGCAATATGACCCGAGGGGGGCTCTGCATCCTGCCTGTTCCCCACTGGGCCTCCCTTTCTGAGGACGAGAACCTTCCATGCAGCTCTTCAAGCTCTGAATCCATTTGTTGCCCTGAAGTCCTCTCTTTGTCTTAACTTCCTGTCCAAATCATCAGCACATTTGTCAACCTTCCCTCAAAATAGGTCCCAGACCTCTGTCCTCCTCTCCCGACCCTGCTCTGCCCTGGTGTGGTCACCACCCTCGCTCGTCTGGACCCTGAGAGGGCCTTCCAGCAGCTCTGCAGGCTGCCAGTCCACTCTGCAAACATCCATGTTGCCCACAGCAGCCAGAGGGAGCTTTTAAAACACATCAATCAGATCATGTCACTGCCCTGCTTGAAATGCCCCGAAGGCCTCCCCTGCGCTTTGAATAAAACCCACACACTCTGCCCTGTGCCCAGGGCCACAGGTCCCCTTGCTCACCAGCTCTGCCCCATTTCCTTTCTTTTTCCTTCCTCCCAGCCTTGGTGCCTTTGCCCCAGCTGGTCCCCCTGTCTGGAACATTCTTCCCCTAGGTCCTTACAAGGCTGCTTCTGTGCCGCAGCTCAAATGCCACCTCCTCAGACAGTTCTTTTTTTTTCCTTCCTTCCTTCTTTCCTTCCTTCCTTCCTTCCTTCCTTCCTTCCTTTCCTTCCTTCTTTCCTTCTCCGTCCTTTTCCTTCCTTCCCCTCCCTCCCTCCCACCCTCCCTTCCTGTCTTGTCTCTTTCCTTCCTTCCTTTCCTTCCTTTCTTTTTTCTTTTTCTTTCTTTCTTTCTTTCTTTCTTTCTTTCTTTCTTTCTTTCTTTCTTTCTTTCTTTCTTTCTTTCCTTCCTTCCTTCCTTCCTTCTTTCTCTTTCTCTCTTTCTTTTTCTCCCTCCCTCCCTCTTTCATTTTTCTCTTTTCTTTTCTTTCCCTCCCTCCCTTCCTTCTCTCTCTTTCCTTTCTTCCTTCCTCCCTCCCTCCCTCTCTTTTCTTCCTTTCCTTTCATTCCCTTTCTCTCTTTCTCTTTCTTTCTCTCTTTCTTTTTCTTTCTCCTTCCTTCCTTCCTTCTCTGTCTTTTCTTTCTTTTTCCTTCTTATTTCTTTCTTTCTTTTATTTCTTTCTCTTTCTCTTTCTTCTTTCTTTTCTCTCTCTCTCTCTCTGTCCCTCCCTCCCTCCCTCCTTCTCTCTGTCTCTCTTTTTTGTTTTGACAGAATCTCACTCTGTTGCCCAGGCTGGAGTATAGTGGTGTGATCTTGGCTCACTGCAACCTCCACCTCCTGGGTTCAAGCAATTCTCCTGCCTCAGCCTCCTGAGTAGCTGGGATTACAGGCACAAACCACCATGCCAGGTTAATTTTTGCATTTTTAGTAGACACAGGGTTTCACTATGTTGGCCAGGCTGCTCTTGAACTCCTGACCACAGGTGATCCACTCGCCTTGGTCTCCTAAAGTGTTAGGGGTCGGGTGTGGTGGCTCATCCTGTAATCCCAGCACTTTGGGAGGCCAACGTGGGAGGATCACCAGAGGTCAGGAGTTCGAGACTAGCCTGGCCAACATGGTGAAACCCTGTCTCTACTAAAAACACAAAAGTTAGCCAAGCGTGGTAGTGCATGCTTGTAGCCCCAGCTACTCAGGAGGCTGAGGCAGGAGAATCGCTTGAACCCAGGAGGTGGAGGTTGCAGTGAGCAAGATCGTGCCACTGCACTCCAGCCTGGCGACAGAGAGGGACTTTGTCTCAAAAAAAAAAAAAAAAAAGTGCTAGGATTACAGGCATGAGCCACCTCACCTGGCCAGAGGAGTCCTTTCTTGACCCTTGATCAGGAAAGCCCACAGGCCTTATGCGTATCTAGAAATGCATCTAGACGGCATTTTCTGGTTTATTCGCTCATCATCTACTTCTTCCCACTGGGTCACCAGCTCTCTGAGAGGAGGGACTCCAGGACTCCAAATCCCCGGGACCTGGAATCGTGCCTGGCACACACTCTTCAATAAAGATTAAGGACCTGCCCCAGGTGATCCACTGTGCAAGATACGCTGTTTCTCCCCCGGGAATGTCTTGACTGGCAAAGCCCAGAACTTTGCTGAGCCATCTCTGGCTGTTTTCAGGCCTGGAAGAGAAATCAACACCCCAGAGTGGAGTGGCATGAAGAAGCTTTAAAAGGCTGAGATGGCAGGATGGAATAATGGCTTTTGGGATGTAGGCACCTAAAGCCTGATCCCACCATCTAGATGCTGTGGGACTTGGACACATTCCTTAATAAGCCTCTAAGCATCAGTTTGCTCCTCGGAACAGCAGTTCTGCCTCTCAGCCCTGCTGAAGTGTAATGCAATATTGCATTTCATGAGGTCATGATGCCTGATCCTGCCCTTAGGTTTAACAAATGGCTGTAGCTATTACTGTTGTTACTGTTATAGAGGCTGAGGTATGTGAGGGTGGGGAGGACCTCCCGGAGAATCCTCGTTTTCTAAGGTAGAGGATGCAGGAGATGCTGGTTGGCTCCAGTGAGGACACTGTGTGTCCTATGTTCAGGGCACAAACAAGCTTCCGACCTGACCCAAAGCCTCCTGGAGGCAACCCATACAGCAACGCCTGGACACTCCCCACTCATTCTGCACTGGTAGGCAGCTCGCAGGACAGCAGGTCTTTCCCATGGCCCTGTGTCCCTAAGAGTCCCTGCCCTGGTCATCAGGGGACCCCCAGAGGGTGCTGGCCTATTCCAATAGGATCCTACCCATGTCTTATGCCTGGAATCGTCACCAACTCAATCACTCCATGAATATCTGTCCTGTTACCTGTTAGGAAGCAGGCAATGCTGCTGCAAGGTGCCGGGATCCAACAGACCCCCAGCCTACTGCATGTGCCACAGGGGAGGTGCACTGGCGAGAGAGATGTGACCAGATGAAGATACTGTCTGCTGCCAGTCTGGTGAGCTAGCACGAAGGGGAAGGACAGTGATGGCAAAGACAGTGATGGGCATGGTTGGGGAAGGGGCCTTCAAGGAGGGCCACTGAGCTGAGCTCTAAACTGTGAAAATTAGCTTGGCGTGGTGGCTCATGCCTGTAATCCCAGCACTTTGGGAGGTTGAGGTGGGCAGATCACCTGAGGTCAGGAGTTCGAGACCAGCCTGGCCAACATGACAAAACTCCATCTCTACTAAAAATATAAAAATTAGCCAGGTGTGGAGGCGTGCACCTGTAATCCCAGCTACTTAGGAGGCTCAGGCAGGAGAATCACTTGAACCCATGAGGCAGAGGTTGCAGTGAGCTGAGATCACGCCATTGCACTCTAGCCTGGGTGACAAGAAGGAAACTCCATCTCAAAATAACAAACAAACAAACTGTGAAAACCAGGCAGCCACACAAGTCGAGGGAGGTGTGGCAGGCAGAAGGAGCTGCCAGGGGAAAGCTGTGAGCTTTGCTTGTTTGTAGGAAGGAAAGGAGCCAGAGTGGCCTGAGCATGGTGGACCACGGGCAGAGAGATCCAAAGTGAGACCTGCAGGGCAGGTGGGAACCAAACAGTGCAGGGCACATTCTGGCTAGAGTGGTAACTTGGATTTCACCCTGAGAACAGGAGTCACAGGAGGGACCCTTCAGACGGGAGGGTTTCTCACTTGTTATCACGAGCCCTTTCTTGCCATTTGATTTGCTTAAACAATGAAGAACTGATTTGAAGTTTTAATTATTCCTGGAAACTTTGAGGCCTTGGAGCAGTGTGCAAAGGCCTAGTTTAAATGTTTTACAATAACGGTCTGTTAACAAATTCCAGACTTAATTTATCCAAGAACTTGTTAAAATTCCCTCTGTGCAGCCACAAAGGAACGCGCTTTTGAAGTCATTTACTTACCAATAAATTACAGTGGTCTGAAATCATTAGCAGCAAAGTAAATTGTTTTAATTGATCTGAACTTCGTTCCGACCCAGGGACTCCGATTTTGTGCAACTGCACTTTCTCAAGGTCTAAAATAACAAATTAATCTCTTTTGAATTCTGTCATCTTTGGATTGGTCCTTTCTCAGAGACCAGGAAGGAACAGGAATCAATGGTGGGATAGGGTGTGCTGCAGGGCCCGGGAACTGCACAGAAATACTTCAGTTTCGGAGTGAGGGTCTAGTCCCAGGTTAGTCTTCTCATTATGGGGGAAATGGCAAACCTCAGAGGACCCAGTATCAGTTTCTGGTCCTGGGTTGTGGTCACATGCTTGATAGTCATGGAATTACCAGTCCTATCTGTTTCGTGCACTTTTCTGTAGGTACAGTATATATGACGATAAAAACAAGAGCAAATGCGAAAGTGAAAATATACTTAAAAATAATTTAGAGAGGTTTTGTCTGGTGACCCTGATTCTCTGACAGCCTCCCGGAAAAGCCCTGCCGTCAGCTCTGTGAAAATCCCTCTCTCTCTGTGCCCTTCCCTGATGCTGCCAGAGTCTGACACCCACTGCCCAGTCTCTCTGGGGGTGGGCAAAGGTGCCAGTTCTTTTGAAAGCAGGACCATAAAGTGACCAGGGCTGTGCTTTGGGACACCTCTAAGGTTCTCTCCAAAATTAACACTGTCTGGTGGGGGGGAGGGAGTTGGAATGCTGGCTGTCTGTCAGCCAACTGCCCACTCCAAGTATGCTAGTGGGTGGGGGCACCTCCAGCTGTAGCCCTCATGAACCACCCTCCAAGATGCAGGCAGCAACGCCAGACTGTCTCAAATCAGAGATGCCAGCCCAAGGGGCCAATGCGGGGTTCCTGGCCCTTCATCCTGAAGAGCCAGCTGGGCCTGGTTATATCGCGGTGGGTAGATGAGTGCAGGGTCCCAGTACTCATCCAAACTGCCCCAACCAGGGCCCACACCTGCTCTGACCCTGTGGAATGTGCTGCTCTTTCTGTCTGAAATTTTCCTTCCCTTTATCTCACTGCTTCCACGTAAGAGGCAGAGGATCAGCCCTGGCCAGGGACTCACAGCCGCAGCAGGGCCTTGATGACTTGGAGCTGTGCATGAATCCTCCTAGAGCTGCCTTGGTTGTGAGGGCAGTATTGGGGGCTTATGTCCTATAGATCCCCTCACCCCTGCCTCAGGGAGATGCAAGTCCTGGGACAGCCTGTGCAGGCAAATAGGCAATGTTGAAGTTCAGGGCAGAGACTTCCAGGAAAAGGATCCAAACTCAGGGTGTGGCCCTCAAGTTCTTCTTTCAGGAGCAAGCTCCATGTGATCTTACTAAGCCAGGGTGTGCAAAGGGCTTTAAAATCCCATCTGCACACAACCCCGCCTTGTGCAGCCAGCAAGAGGGAGGCTGATCAAACAAGAGGAGGCCAGGGCTGAAGCCACACAGCCAGAAGGGCAGCCGGGGTTTGAGGCTATCACAACAGTTTATCTTGGCGGCATTGATGGAGGGGCCCCGGGAGGTAACTGTGAAATTTACAAGCGGAGGATGATTTGCATCTGAGCAAACCCTCCTGTTATTATTCCTGGAATAAGGGGAACACCGGGGCAAGGGCTTCGGGGGTCCATCCAGAGGCCTCGTCCAGTCTCCCTGTCAGCATCACTAGAGCAGAGAATTTCTTTACTAGAATGTGGAGCAAACCTTGCAGGATTTACCCCACAGATGCTGAGCGACAGAGGTCGAGGGAAGGATATCTCGAGCCAGCGGAGACAACCACTGCTGGCCAGAACTGCAGACCTGCACAGAGTGATGGACACCATGTGTCAAGCCATCAAGCCACAAGCGCCGACTGCTCTCACCAAGAGGATTTGCCTCCCCTAGATCCCCAAGCATCCCACAGTCAAGCTCTGCTCCTTCATTTGGAAATGACACGAAAATATCATAGGAAAATTGACTTGAGGACATCTGCTCCTCAACACCTGAACAAATGCAGGGGACATGTGGGGAACCCTGCCACGGCAGCCGGGGTGTGTAGAGCCCCCAGGAAGTGGGCACCACCCACCCCTACTTGGGCACCCTCTTGTTGGTGGACCTGAGGACAGGCACAATGCCCAGTCCAGTGCCCAGGGAAGGCCTGGCTCTGCCAGGAGGAAGGGGAGGGACCACAACATCCTGACCCTGTTGGCCCTCAGGAAAGAGAAGCCTGGGGCAAGTCTCTTTCTCCAGAAGGGGGAAATATGACAGCACTACAATTCCCTCCCCAGCCAAGCCCTCATCTCACAGAGGAAACAAATGCTAATGGAAGCAGTTAAAATGGAAAGGGAGTCTGTTTCTCCTTAACTGTCTCTGGCTGTACAAAATTCTGAGAAGCGATTGAAGGTAAATTGCTTGGTTTTCAATTTTAAGCTGCACTTATCCAAGCACGATCAGTCTTCCCTGGTCGTGGCAGAAAATAATAAGCACCTGATGTGGGGTTGCCCTAGTGCCCAATAACATGGTGGGATCGCATCCCCATTTCATTACAGAAGACAGAGTGCTCTTTAAGCAAGTTTATTGATATGATAAATTGCCCCGTCACTTCCCTGTGGGTGAATCTCCTGCCTAGAGCTGTTAGTCCTGCTCCAGGGGCAGGCACCCACTGGCAGAGAGCAGAGGTCCCTCTGGCCATGCTGCCAGGAGCCCGGTGGTGGCCCTGGGGTTGCCCTGCAGGGGAGGGAACCACATGGGCAACTGTGGCTGGAGCTGCTCAGATCGCCCTGGCCTGGAGCTGGGGTGGCCATACTGCATGGGACCCGAGAGTCCAAGGTCTGCAGTCTGCAAGACCTGGGCTCCACTTCGTGGCCTTAGGCACACCAAGCTCTTCAGTGTCCTTAGCTGTCAAATGGAGGTGGTGATGGCAATAGTGAGGGTTTAGATAAAATGATCTTGGTGATGGCACTGGTAAAGGTTTAGATAAAATGATCTTGGTGATGGCAATAGTGAGAGTTTAGATAAAATGATCTTGGTGATGGCAATGGTGAGGGTTTAGATAAAACGATGCTTGCAGAGGCGTTAGTGTAGTGTGATTATGAAGCCCAGGGCCTCCTGGGCCCCTGGAGCCCTCCCCCCAGGGACTATCCTGACTATGTGTGGCAGAGCAAAGGTCTCCAGACTGTAGAGCCACCTCTCACCAGACCTGGCAGACCCGGGGTCCCCAGCGGGGCCACACCAGCGTGGGTGTCAGATGGCAGTCAGAACTGGGGTGGGGGTTGCCTGGCCACAGGTGCTTGTCCTGGGGTAGAGATTTTCCTGGCTGAGAGGCAGAGAGAGACCTTGTCAATGGGCAGGGCCTGTGACTTTCTGTGGGATCCCAGCCCTGGGGTCTAGTCCCATAGCCCCAGTGACCCAGAACAGCACCCAGGGCCACTGTCAGGCCAGCCCAGTGCCCACCTGCACGGTGGAGGCTGCCACACTTACTTGAACAAGGAACGAATGGTCAGGGCCAGGCACCGATAGGGGATCAAGAACCTGTTCTCCCAGAAGCTATAGCTGCCATCTGGGCCGAGGGAGGAGGGTTTTAGGGAGGTACCTGGTGCTTTACGTTTCCTTCCAGGAAAAGCCATTGTCATCTCTGAGCCTGACCTCTCAAGTCTGCTCTCTCTGGGGCCTTCTCTGTTCCCCATGACCCTCCCATGGGGAAGGGGTGCCTCCAGGTTCCTGCCAGTCTGAGACATGACACTGCAGACCCTGGGTGCAGGAGGAGAGGTTCCTGCAGAAGCTGGGTGCTCGGGGGAGCCCAGGTGTCTGCAGCCCATCTGAGGTTCTCATCTCTTTATCTTCAGATGAAGATAAATGGATGTGAAAGGAGCATATCCCCCTCAACCATGTAAACACGAGGCGGCAGACGAGTAAGTAACATTAGGCCTGACACGGGGAAGCTGCGAGGTATTACTCACCCTGATAAGTTTAATGTATAATTTAGAAACATATCATCAAAATGGGAAAAAAGGGAAGAACCTCTTAAATAACTCTGAAAGATATTCAGCTCAGAAATCACGGGCAGTTAGAGTGGAGGGCGTGCTGCCGACTCACCGCAGACGCAGGCCCGGTACTCCCGGTAATTGGATTTAGATGGATCTGTGAGCAGAGCCCTTTAGGAAGGAAAGATTCACCCTTTCCAGAAGTGGGGAAAGGGTGGGGTTTAGGGTGGGGTATCTGTCTGGCCAGGGCTCTGCCAGGCACAGCAGGGCTGTCTGCAGGAGCCAAGCTGCGTGGGTGGATGGGCTCAACTCCAATAGGCTATGAATTCTTCGTGGCGGCTGGGTGAGCCCCCTACCTCCTGCCACAGACGCCTCTTCCCTCTCACCTGGTCTGGGATGGGGGTGGGGGAGGGAATGCATGCAGACAGAGTGGCTGGGGAACAGGAACAATTCTAGGCATTTAAACCCCTCCCCTCCTGGGGGAGCTGGTGGTGAGTGCAGGTGGTCATGGGGGCAGGGGTGGTTGGGGACATCACAGACCCCTGCCCTGGTGTATCTGGGCTACTTTGAGTTGACCAACCCCTCCTGGGTGGCAAACTCCTCCCCTAGCCACAAGGTGGGGATGCCCCCATCCACACTGCTGTTATGCTTCTCTGCTCACCCCACAGTGAGGGAACACCTCAGTTCCACCGCAGCCACCATGTGAGCCACGTGACCCCTGTACAGCGTGGGATCCCTCTGAGCCCCTCCTATCTTCCTGGTCACATCTCAGGGCTGTCCACAGTCCCCCACCCCGATCCCTGATGTGGTGAGGACCCAGTGGGACCAGGAGGAGACAGTGTCGCTGGTGTGCTCAGGTGCGGGTATGCTTCTACCCTTTCCAGGTATTGTTGCCCAGCTGGTGAGCTGAGGGCAGAGGAGTACTGGGATAGGAGGGAGGCTGCAGGCCCACGGGGACGGGGTGGTGCCAGTTAGGCCTGGGCCCTGGAGCAGGGCTTCACAGCCTGGCCTGGGCGCCCAAGTCATGCCAAGGTGTCAGTATTGTTTGGAAGCTGCAGGAGGTTCGGTGTGGCTCCAGGGTTTAGAACTCCAGGCTGGAGGCTGAAGAGCGCCCTTGGCTTGCAGCATGGGCTTTATCTCAGGCCTCTGGGGGGTGCAGATAAGGCGCCTTCTGCGATAAGGGAGAGGACTCCGACATCCGAGCCAAGGACATTTCCCTAATTTGTGGACTTTTGTCTTCAGAGCGTGTCCACAGCCAGTTCTTGAGGCTTAAACTCAAGTGTGGATCCCCACTGCTGGGCCCTGAGATGCAGCTGCAGGAAGGGGCCGCCCACACTGGAGGGCACCCGGGGGCCCGAGGGATGGACGCAGCCAGGTGCCTGGCTGGGAGTGGGTGCCTTCCTCCTCCTCCAGGCTCCTCCGGTTTTCATTCCAACCTGTTCTCACCACCTTGTCTGTCTGGGAACTGCCCTGGCTGCCCCAGCCTTTTCCCACAATCTTGGGGATTTCCACCACGAACTTGTCCCTGCCCTGTGAGTGCGTCTGAGGAGCTGGACCCAGGGTCCTGGGAGATACAGAGAGGAAGGCTCAGCTGGGAACCAGACAGGTTTACAAAATGAAAGCTGCATCGAGAAGGGAGGTGGGAGGCAGGGGAGGTGGGGGCAGACTCTACCAAGGCCCCACAGCAGGAAAGCTGGAGGCAGATGAGGGACAGATGAGCCATGTCTCTGACTTGCCTGCCCACAGGGGAGCCCCACTCTAGGACGTATGAACTGGGCACCCCGCATCCTGGCCATTCCCCTTCTGCCCCTTGAGACTATCTATTCTTGTCCTCCCACGGCCCATTGTCCTCCGGTGGCCCCCGACTCTTGTCCTCTGCACCAGAAGCCAGCGTGATCCCATGTTCACTTTCTTCCACTGGCTCCCCTCCACACTCACAGTGAAACCCCAAGTCCTTACAATGCCTGTAGGCTGGACTCATCTGCTCTGGTCACCTCTGCAGCCTCGTCACTCCCGTAGGAACCCACTGGAGGTGGGCTGGCCTCCTGGCTATTTTTAAGAGACTCCAAGCTTACATCCACCCCAGGGCCTTTGCACATACTCTTCCCTCTGTTGGGATTGCCATTCCCTAGATACGCTCGCAGCCCATCCCACTGCTCTCAGGGCTCTGCCAGGTGCCCCTCCGCAGAGGCCCCTTCTTGGCTACTCTATCCCCAACCCACCCGTACCCCTTCCTTTACTCTGCCTGGCTGTCGTTACTGCATTTACCACTATCTTAAATTATATTACAGGCCCACAATCCAATTCCAAAATCCATAAAGCTCTAAAAGCCAAAAGCTTGTTCATAACTCATTTGGTGGCAAAACGTGACCTGAACTGATGTGAGGCTACTTATAGTCTCAGTTCATCCCTCTTCGTGTGAATATTCATACACTTTGCTGCAGAAATATTAATGCATCTGATTATGGGGTGCTACTCTACACCCCGCCGGGGACATTACATAATATATGGTCTATGCGCCATATTCTGTTTCTAAAATGCAAAGTCTGAAGGTTCAAGCCACGTTTCTAAGCCTCAGTATGAGTACTGGCGTTGTGGGATGGATGACTCTGCCGTGGGGGCTGTCGGGGCACTGCAGGACGTTTACAGTGTCCCCAGCCTCCACCCACCAGATGCCAGTAGCAGCCAATAGCAGCCTCGGGCCCCTGGGTGCGCTCCAGTGTGGACAGCCCCTACCTGCAGCTGCGTCTCAGGGCCCAGCAGCAGTGGGGGTCCACACTTGAGTTTAAGCCTCGACGCCAGTCACAGCCTCAGCTGTGACAACCAATAGCATCTCCAAACACTGCCAGATTGCCCCAGGTGAGGACCTCTGGTCTAAGTATATCTGACTTTAGGGGTTTCAGATGAGGGGCTGCGCACCTCTCTCCAGTTATTTATCTACTTACATGAAATATAAACCCCATGCGGGTAGAACCCCTGTTCTTCTGTTCTCTGCTGCACACCCAGCGTCCAGTGGTGTCTACCCCAGAGCGGGTACTTAATTCTGACAAAGACTCCTTCCTTTGACTAAAACTTTAGTTAGGTTCTGCTGAGTCCTCTGCTGGACTCGGCCCAAACTCGGGCTTCTCTCTCTGTCGTGGGATCGTGAGCAACAATCCTGCCGTCAACTTAGCAGAAACCCCCACCTTGGTATCTGACCACCCTCCACATCGTCTCCCCCTGGCCTGCCTGTAGGCCTAATCCAAGTGAGTCAGTTCAGCCAGAAGCCCCTGACACTTGGCCATCCTCTCAGTCAGCTTCTGTCCCCTGATGCCCCCTACTCCTTTGTGATAAATCCTCACTTATCCTTGCTGGAGTCAGAGTTCAGCCTGATCTGTCTCCCCTACTGTACGACCCCATTGTGGTGGTCCCTGAACCTACTACAGCCATGGCGCCCCTGGAATAATGTCTGCCTTATCATCTTTAGCAAGCATAATGAATAAAGCTTTTCCTTAACAATACAGAATTGTGGCACAAAGAAAGAAAGGGTTATATGATTCTTCTAGCAGGCACCTGGAGTCCCCACCCTAAGGGTTTATCAGAATGTCCTTGACACCCCCTCCCCAAGCAGAATGCCGTGGACACCCCAGTCTCCATCCCGGCTCATCTTCGGGGATGCTAGAGCACCCATCAGAGCTCAGGGCCCCAGGGAGCTTCCCAGTGCCCAGATCTGATGCCACTCCCACATGGCCAACCTCAGACTGTTGGTCCCTAGGGCGAGGACAGTGATCTGGGTCTACCTCCTGGGAGATGGCGCCTCTAAGTGGCGGGACACCCACTCACCGTGTGGAGTTGAACTCCCCTGTGTCTTCCTGTGCACCTGTGCAGGTCTGGGCACCGGGGCAGACCTTGTGGATCAGAGTGGACTTGGGATGGGACAGAGCCTCCAGACGACCCTCAGAGTCTGGTCACTGACCCCCAGAGGCGGCGGGGAGTGTCAGGGATAAGCTCTGGGATGTGGCTTTTGTCCTGGCAGAAATGCTCAGAGTAGGTTCCACACAGGGGAAGACTGCTAGGTCCTATCCCACCCCTCTTTCCACGCAGGGCCAGCCTCTGCCTGCTCACGTCCGGCGGCGGGGCGCTTCCTTTCTCCTGATGCAGCTTGGTCCACCAGAGGACAGCCCCAGCAGTTAGTCACACCTTCCTTTCATTGAGCTAAAATCCTGCAGCCCCCACCTGCTGGCCCCAGCCCCACTCCCTAGAGTTCAGAGCACTCGTAGCCCACAGTGTGTCTGGCATCCTCAGGCTCCCTTACTTCCCATCGTGTCAGGGGCCAATCTTCTCGGCTTCCCAGGACTGGCCTGGTTCAGTCTCTGCACCCCTTCCACACACCTGGGCCTCTGCTTGGCTCCTCCCTCCTTCCACACACCCCCATGCAATGTGGAACTGAGTCTTCTCTTCCCCAGGATGATCGGCAGGTTGGAGAAGGGATCCTCTTTAGGCCTCCTACTAATGCCCCCTGCTCCCTGATGATAAAGACAGGGCCCTGCCTCACCACTGGGATGTGCCCAGTCCTTAGCCTCATCTTCTGGTCCTTCTTAGCTGATGGCCACTGGAAGGTTCTGGAGCGTGTGCACTCCAGGCCAAGGTGACCACACTTGGAGAACAGGGCTTTTTTATACCCAGAAGCTAGGGGCAGACTAACAGGTGATACTGTGCTGAGAGAGGGCGGGCCAGGGTAAGGTCTGGGTTACAGCCATGGAGCCCATGGAGAGGCTGCTATTGTCCCCAGGGTCCATTTCCTTCTGGTTCCTCAGTCCCCAGTCTTCTGGGTACACAGCTGCCTGGACAGCTGCGTGACACTTTCCAGCTCCCTCTGCAGCCAGCCATGTGACTCTGCTTGGCCAACGGTTTGTGAGCGAAAGTGGAACGTGTGAGTTCCAGGAAGTGTTCTTAAAGCGGGGGCTGTGCCTCTCTCCTTCCTAGTGCCTGGGATGCAGACACGATGGCTGGAGTTAGAGCAGCCACACTGGACCAGAAGCTGCTGGAGTGGGTGTTAGAGCAACAAGCTAGAAGGAGCCTGGGTCCCGTGGAAATTGTGCAGTCACCACAGTAGCCCTTGACTGCCTGTTTACAGAGAGAAAAGAGGACCTTTATCCACTGAGCCTCTGTTGGCTTAGGTTTTCTGCCACTCGCAGGTGAACCCAACCCCAGTGAATCCAGAGCCAAGGCAGATCTTTCTGCCGGAGAGAATCACAAAAGACTCATTCGTGGCCACACCCAAGGATGCAGGGCAGGCGGTGGGTGAAGGTCAGGGCATTGAGGCCCTCAGGAGTCGGAGTAGGAGAGGATTTAGGAAATCAGGTCAGTAACACATTGCATTATCGGAAGGACAGAGAGCTCTCTGCAAACTGACAGGAGAGAGCTCCTTTCTCTGAGCAACTGCCACGTGGGCTATCATTTATGGCCGTTGCTGTTTCCTAGCTAAAGAGGATCCTGCCGTTGCTGGGGACAGCCTCCTAGAGCACAGACTCCAGCTCAGGGATCAGAGCCAGCTCCTCCTGCTGCTGGCCTACGCGTGATGTGAAAGTTACAGAAGCAACAAATGCTGCCTTCTGTCCTCCAGGGGAACGCATCCTCAGAAAGCCAACAAGAACAGAGAGATAAGAAGAAGATGGAGAGAGCCTCGCCGGCACACGACACTCATCACACCATCCTTGTGGGCTGCGCAGCTTTGTATAAACCCTACGACAGCCATGCAAGGAACACAGACACATTCCTGCCCTCTGGTGACTGATGAGGGGACCGAGACATGGCTTAAAGGAGGAGCTCAAAGCCCCTCAATACAGAGTTAGAAACTACAACTGAGCTGTTTGAACTCCAGAAACAGTGCTCCTTCCATTCCAGAAAATTCCCAGCAAGAGGATGCTAGCAGCCTCCTAGTGCCAGACCTGCAAAGGCTCCGGTGAGGAGCAGAAACCCAGGCCGCACGTGGCCGGTGTAAACACTTGCCCCTAATGGCCTCAAGGCCCGCTCTTGGCCTGTCCCACCTCCAAAGGGCTTGTCCACGGCCCAGTGGAGGGAGGGTGCTCTTGTCTAGGGCCCCTGGGCCTGGGTCAGCTTTGCCTCCTGATTTCTGGTACCCAGCCTCACCATTGTTTCTGTACTTTCTCCAAATTAAAAACCCATTGTAGTTGTTCCTAGGTAAAAAGAGTTAATTTTCAATTCGAGTGTGTGGGAGGGTGTCTCAGGGGAACAGAGTAATGAAGGCGCTAGTGCTAGTTGCAAAACAAATAGATAAATCAATGTTTCAATTTTCTCCATGTGAGAGAAGGGACACTGTTGCTTAGCAATTCAGAGAACATTGCTGCAGGCCCTTCGGAGGCAGCCATGAATGCCAGGAAAAAGTTTCTGGGGTTCCAGCCATATTAGAATGCCAACCGAACTTCCTATCTTGGGGCCACAGCTGGATGGTGCCAGGGAAAGGGACTGATTCTGAGTGATACCCCTCAAACCTGTCCTCTCGCAACACAGCGCCCAGCAGATGCGGGAGGCGGGGCAGGGGCTCTCAGGCCCTGCTTTTCTGATCCGACACTTCCCATGGCTCCCCAGTGCCCCTGGGACTGAGTTATCAAAAACCACGTATGTGTGGTGGCACTTTACTATGCTCTGCAGCCATCTCATTTTCTCAACAACCTTTTAGGGTAGTTTCTATTATTATCCCATTTACGGATGAGGAAAGTGAGGCCCAGCGAGGTCATGTGGACTTCTCAAGGTCACACAGTCAGGACAGGGTGTTTCACACTATATGACTCTGAACCCTCTAAGGACGGGCTTGTGATGGGCACGGGTTGGAAGAGATCTTGGTTGGGGAGGAGATAACGAAACCCTCCAAAGCCAGAGTCAAATGCCAAGTTCCCTCCGACCAGCAGCCCATCCAGGAAGACCAGTACAGGAGAGATTTTGCACAGTGCTGGGCAGAGCCAGCCTCGGGGCCAGGTGCTCAGGGACCTTTGGTGCCACCGCAAATGAGTGGTATTACCAGTCTCTGACATGGCTATCCCCAAACGTGGGAGGGCTTGGCATTTGTTAGTGGTTCCTCCATGTGTGGGTGTCCTGTCTGCCACCTGGCTCAAGGGAAGAGGGCCGTGTCTCTGAGGTCTCCATGGCATCTTCCATGCCCAAGGTGGGGCACACTACCCCGGGACCTCCATGGCTCCCATCAGCCCCCTCGCCTGTCTTCCTTCTTCTCCCCCAGACCTGCTTCATCTGAGCCCCTTCCTCCCTGGGTTCCCCGCCTTCACAGGGCTTCCTTCCAGAAAGCTCCTCCTCTTCTCTCTGCCCGTATTCCCCCCAGCAGCTCCCACGGTCTAGATGTGGACACCCCCTCAGGAGCCTCAGCCTCCACAGCCCCAGGGGAGGGAGCCCTTCTTCCTCTTCTGGTCTGAACACAAAGACCTCGGCCAGGAGCTCCTCCCGCTGCCTCAGTTCACACACCAGTGTCCTCTCCGACTGTGAGCCCACTGTGGGCAGGGATGCTCCCTGTGGTCCGGAAGGCCCAGCTTCCAGCTGTGTGCCTGGCACAGGCCAGAGGCCAGAATGCACGTGTGAGTTGACCGGAGAGAGGGTAGATTCAGCTGGCCTGCCCCAAGTTTACGGAGCCCCCACTTCTCACAGCGAGCGTCACTCGGGTGCCACGACCCAGACCTCAGAACTGTCCACGGAGCCCCCACTTCTCACAGCGAGCATCACTCGGGTGCCACGACCCAGACCTCAGAACTGTCCACGGAGCCCCCACTTCTCACAGTGAATGCCACTCGGGTGCCACAACCCAGACCTCAGAACTGTCCCAGTGACACAGGAGAAGGCCATATTTTTCTCGAGTTATGTCCAGAATCTTAAGAAAGTGGACTTTAGGGCTGGGCGCGGTGGCTCATACCTATAATCCCAGCACTTTGGGAGGCCGAGGCTGGTGGATTGCTTGAGGTCAGGAGTTTGAGACCAGTCTGACCAACATGGTGAAACCCTGTCTCTACTAAAAATACAAAAATTAGCCGGGCATGGTGGTGGGCGCCTGTAGTGCCAGCTACTCAGGGGGCTGTGGTGAGGGAATCACTTGAACCTGGGAGGCGGAGGTTGCAGTGAGCCGAGATCGCGCCATTGCACTTCAGTCTGGGTGACAGAGTGAGACTCCATCTCGAAAAAAAGAAAAGAAAAAGAAAAGAAAGTGGACCTTAGAGCAAAACCAAATGGACTTCTTGGCTTGCCACCTCCAGGTGCTGAGACCTTGGGACATTCCTGAACTCTCTGAGCTTTTCCTGTCTACACAACAGCAGGTAATAACAGCACCTCCCCTGAGGGCTGTCATGAGCTTCCCCGAGCCCACACTGCCATGCCCAGGGCCCTCCATCCATGCCACCATCGTGATGGTTGTTGCCGTGGCTCGGATCTGCTCGGAAGCCTCACCAGGCTGGCAAGACTTCTCCAGACCAGGCCAGGGACTGCAACCATGCACTGGTCCAAGTGTCCAAAGGCTTGGGCATGAGGACTATGAAGACTGTGAGGGTGGAGAGGCAGCCTTGAAGCCACCAGAAAGTGCCCAATCTCCCCCAGGTACATCCCTCTCCATGTGGCCTCAGCCACTGCCCCTCTGTTGCTCCAGGTCTCCATGTGGCCTCTTGATGTAGAGGACAGACCTTTCCACCTGTCACTCCCTCCATAAGCCTGAGGCTTCTGCACTCAGTAAAGCCACGGAGGCTGTGCTCCCTGGAGCAGGAGTGGTGGTGGGAGAGCCTCCCATGGGGATGGTCTGAATGCCTTTGCCACTGCAGGGGGTTGAATGTGTCCCCTAAAGCTCATGTGTTAGAAATTTAATTCCCAACACAACAGTGTTGGGAGGACTTAATAGGAAGTGACTGGGTCACGAGGGCTGTGCCCTCCTCCACACATTCATGTCACTATGAGAGAGCGGGCCTCTTCCTCTCTCTCTTGCCACGTAGTGCCTCCTGCCACAGGATGATGCAGCAAGAAGCCCTCACAGATGGGGCTATCTGTCCATCTTGGACTTCCCACCCTCTAGATCGGTGAGGTTCATATGTTTCTGCTCATTGTAAGTTGCCCAGCCTGTGGTTTTCTGTTAGAGCAGCACAAAACAGACTAAGACAGCCCCACATCCAAGGGCCATGGCCATCCATTGCCACGGATATGGGAGCCACTTGGGTGCACATGTCCTTTCTGGTGACCCTGTCGGTGGTGGTGGAGGGCAGGTGAGCCAGCCCTTCCCCAGTGGCATCTGTGGGACCCACCCTCCACACTACCGACCCTAGCCGTGGGAACAAGGGGTCTTCCTGAGCAGGTCACTGTGAGAGCCTGGTGGGGAGGGACACGTGGCTCTGTTCTTGGTGCTCCCGACTCCCTGGAGGACCCAGGGCCTCAGCTTTCTCTTTGTGGAGAAGCCACTGGATTGTTGATGTGCATGACCCTGGAGCAGGCCACGGCCCCGGTCATCCCCTCCAAAGGGATCTGCAGAGGGCACCTGGGTGTGACCACCTAGATTCCTTTAGTGAACTTTCCTAAGCTGTGTTTCAAGAGAGACATGAACAGGGGTGTGTAGGGAGAAAAAAAAGTTACCAGGCCCTCTCAGAAATCAGGGCTCACAATCAAATGCGTTAGGAACACGTGCATGGTATTTCCCCTCTTGGGGACTCACAGTGTGGGGTTAACATATTAAACAGTCTGGGAAACCCATCAAGCTTTGTTGTACCCAGTCTTCCCTGAACTCATCTGTCTGCGGAATCCCATTTTTGTGGGGCAGCAAATAACAGTGACCCTCAACTATAGTTTTGGAAATGATGATTTAGGCCAGGGGTTGGCAAACTATAGTCCACAGGCCCAAATCTGGCTCACCACCTGTTTTTGTAAATAAAGTTTTATTGGAACACAGTCAGTGCATTCATCAATGTATTGTCTATGGTGGCTTTCCTGCTATAATGGTAGAGTTGGATAGTTTCAATAAAGACCACAAAGCAGAATACACTATCTGACTCTTTAAGAAAAAATTGGCTGACCATTGCTTTAAATAAAACCTTATGAGACCATTGTAAAGAAATGCAGGATGGTGTGAGTGTGAAGAACATCAACCCATTTTACACCACCAGGAGCGTTTGCAGTTAGGAAAGAAATTCGATGCTTAAAAAAAAAGGCGGGGCGGGGGGCATCTCTTTTATTACAAACAAAGTTCCTGGACACCGGTCTAGATGGGACTTCCTTCCAGGCCGGCTGGTGAGTGAGAATGGTCAGAGCCGGGGAAATCTCCGACCAGTCACAGGCAACCGTCAGGGGGAGCCATGGTCTGTGCCGGTGATACGGAGCACTGACACAGATGGCCTTGCTTCCCTCCAGGGGGGCTGGGAGAGGTTGGGGCTACTCCTTAAAGCTTGTTAATCTGAAATAAGCACAAAGGGGGGCACTTTACAGTGATGGCACATCTCTTTCTACACACCAGATGTTTCTGGAGCACCTAAGGAGGCCACAGTCCTAGCCAGACAGAGGTGACAGAGATCTGAGGACCATCTCCTCCAGGCCTCTAATCTCACAGCCAAGCACACTGGGCCTCCGGGGGAGGACGATCTGGCCTTGTTGATCCCTCACACCAGTCAGCCCCATCTCCCCAGTGCAGAGGCACAGCCCAGGCTACTGAGTCCCTTGGGTTTGACTCTCACCTTGAGGAGTTGTGGCGTTCAGGAAAGAATAGCCACAAAGATGTCAGCTGGCATCTATCAAGTACCTATTCTTGGCATCCCACACATTCAGCCCCTTTCTCCACTTTCAGAGCCATAAGACGGATCTTCATAGCAAATGCCCTGTATCTGTGATGGCCAATCCCCCGTCCTCCTACCTCCCTGCTCTGGTGGATCCTGCACACCCCTGCCAGGCAATCCTTCCTACAGTCCGACCTTCCTGGGGCCACGCAGTCTCTCAAGGATCGTCACTGGCTCCCTAGTGCTGCTCCTCTCAGCTGCAGCACCTGTGCCCATCACTCTCCACCATGTGGCATTTCAATCCATTCTGCACCTCACATGTCTTAGTCCATTTGGGCTGTGATAGCAGAGTATCATAGTCTGGGTGGTTTATAAAGAACAGAAATGGATTCTGTTCTCACAATTCTGGAGGCTAGAAAGTCCAAGATCAAGGCACCATCGATTCAGTGTCTGGTGAGGCCCCTTCCTGGTTCCTGGACGGTGCCTTCTTGCTTGCGTCCTCACATGGTGGAAGCTGAGAGGGGTCTCTCTTGGGCCTCTTTTACAAGGTTTTATAAAGGCACTAATTGTATTCACTCTCATAACCTAAACAATGCTCCAAATCCCCACTTCCTAATACCATCACTGTGGGGGCTAGGATTTTAATGTATGAATTTTGGGGACACAACACAAACATTCAGTCTGTAACAGGAAGGCCCTTAATTGGCCCAGCACGGTGGTTCACACCTGTAATCCCAGCACTTTGGGAGGCTGAGGTGGGTGGACCACCTGAGGTCAGGAGTTGGACACCAGCCTGGCCAACAGGGCGAAATCCCGTCTCTACTAAAAATACCAAAAATTAACCAGGCGTGGTGGCAGGTACCTATAATCCCAGCTACTTGGGAGGCTGAGGCAGGAGAATTGCTTGAACCCAGGAGGCAGAGGTTGCAGCGAGCCAAGATCGCACCATTGCACTCCAGCCTGGGTGACAGAGCAAGACTTTGTCTCAAAAACAAAACAAAACAAAAAACAAAAATCAAAACAAAACAAAAAAACAAACAAACAAAAACTAAGCCCCAGTGCTGAGTCTCCTGCAGTCAGGCCCGCCTCCTTGCTCTATTTCCTTGATCACCCCTCTGCCACCTCCCTCCCTGACGTCTCCAGGGAAGCAGGAACTGGAGGGCCCTCAGAAATCACTGTGAATGGTCCTGCCTGGCAGTACAAATTCCTTCTCCGAGTGGATGTCCCTCAGCTTTCCTCTTCACCAGGGTCTCATCCAATAAAGGTGCAGGTGTTACCACTTAGCTCTACGACAAGTAAGTAACAAGTTTGTCTCATCTTTCCCTGCCTACACCTGGGCCAGACATGACTAATCAATCACTACACTCTTTCCCTCTGAGCCAGAACTCAGACCCCTCCTTGATCAATGTTATTTAAAGTGATGAACGCTTTTGGCCATGGTTTTGCTGGGGCAGAAACTGAGGCCCCGAGCAGGGAGGTGACTGCCCCAAAGTCACATGGGCATTTGAGGCAGAGGCAGGCTTAGATCTTGTTTCCTTTCTCCTGGCTCAGGGCTGTACACATGACATGCCATCTGCAAACTCTGGTTCCATGTTCTGTAAACTGGATCCTGCCCCTAAGAAGCAGGAGGAACTTAGCTTAATAAGGAGTCTGTGTTCTGGGAGGACGTCTGACCCACCTCCCTGCCTCTCTGTTTGGTGGGAGTGATTTTGATGCACTAAAAAACAAGGAGGCCTCTATCCAGAGAGACAGAGTCGAGGTAGTGTGGGGTAGAGGAATTCAGAGTACAGAGGCACAGCCTAGGCTATGGAGTCCCTTAGGCTTGACTCGCAGCTTGAGGAGTTGTGGCATTCAGCAAATAACCACAAAGGCATCAGCTGACATCTCTTGAGTACTTCTCATTGGCCAGAAACAGAGTCAAGCACCCAAAACATGAGTTATTTCATGTGACCTTCACCGCTATCCAAGGCAGCAATATTAGCCCATTTTACAGATGAGACCACAGAGGCACAGACAGAAGCAGAATCCTGCTGGGTCAGAGGCAGGGAAGGCGCATGAAGCAGCAGCCCAGAGCTCAACATGTGGCTGCCGTTGGGCGTAGCACTATTGCTGGTCGACACGTCCATCCTTCCCTGGTGAAGCTCTGGGATGGGGCTGGGGTTGAGGCACGGACCTCTCAGTAAGCCAAGAGCTGGTGGGTCTGGGGCCTGCAAAATGAAACTGGCAGGTGGAAGCCAAGTTGGCTGGAGGTGGGAAGCCTGGAAATTTTCTTCCATCGCAGCCAGCCTGACACCTGGCCTCTCTGTGCCTGACCCCTGAAAGTCTAAAGACTGTCCCCAGAAAGGCACAGACAGCTGAGGGTAGCCGGTTGGCTTGGCGCAGGACAGAGCTGGCCAGGCGGACCTCTCTGTATCGCATTGAGAGGAAGCTGAGTAAACAGCCCGTGTTCTCTGGAAAATGACCCTGCTGATCCCGGAGTTAAAAATAGAGGCATATTGATCGTGGCCCGTGCCCAGTGAGCGTTAGCAGAGCTTCACTGGCAAAATGACCAGCCTGAGTCAGCCCATCAGGTAATTTATTTTTCCACTCAGCTGGCCAGGGAGCATCCCCTGCACATCCTGGGCTGTGCAAACGAGGTGCCACGTGTTCCCCAACACCACAGCTCACTCGCCAGGGCTCCCTGATAGGGGGCAAGGGGAGCGGGCTGCCCTTCCTTCCTGGTTGGGTTCAGACACCGCCCCATTTCCACAGTCATGTATAACACCTGGCAGTGTCTGCTTGGAAAGTCTGTTTGGCAGGTGCACAGGACCAGCTCGCAGCCCCCAGCTCACAGCCCTCGGCTCAGAACTCAGCACATGGTGTTGTGTCTCTCTCCTATGACTCCCTGCATGGCCCCCATGCTGCAGCCTCTCGGGTGGGCACCTGTAGGGAAGCCCTGAGCCCTCTCCTGGCCCTGGTGATGGTCAGCCTGGCTCCTGCCCTGCGTAGACTCTCAGGCTTCCTGGACAGGATCCCAGTCTGTGGGGATGAGGGGGGTGACCACAGTAGCTCATCCACTGAAGATGCTGGAACCGTGTGGCTTCCTGTCCCATGGGCAGTGCCTTGCCTCATGGTGCAAATTCCCTTTCCAAATAGCTTCCCTTCAGTTCTCCTCTTCCCCAAAGGAGGTCTCAGCTCACAGGGACGCAGAGGTTACCACTTAGCTGGTATATTAGGCTAAACGGTGTCTTTACAAAGTTCACATCTACCTGGAAGCTCAGGTAAATTGAACCTTTATGGAAGTAATTTGTTAAGATGAGGAAATGCATGCCTGTAATCCTCGCACTTTGGGAGGCTGAGGCAGATGGATCACCTGAGGTCAGGAGTTCAAGAACAGCCTGGCCAACATGGCGAAACCCTGTTTCTACTAAAAATACAACAATTAGCTGGGCATGGTGGCGCACACCTGTAATCCCAGCTACACGGGAGGCTGAGGCAGGAGAATCGCTTGAACCTGGGAGACAGAGCTTGTACTGAACCAAGATGACGCCACCGCACTCCAGCCTGGTGACAGAGCAAGACGCCATCTCAAAACAAAAACAAAAACAAAAACAAAAAACCCAAAAAACGATGATGTCATGCTGCAGTAGAGTGGTCCTAGATGCAATAGCTGGAGAGACACACTAGAGGCACCCAGGGAGAAGGCCCTGCAAAGACACAGGCAGAGACCAGAGTGATGCAGTTGCAAGCCAAGGGGCACCAATGCTTGCCGGGAACCAGCAGAGGTGGGGAGGCTTGGTATAGGCTCTCCTGGAAAGAACTGGCCCTGCCAGTGCTGTGGTTGTGGACATCTCTGGCCTCCTGCACTATGAGAGCATAAATGTCTGCTGTTTTAAGCCACCTCGTCTGTGGTAATTTATTAGGGCAGCCAGGGGCCACTGTTCCCATCATAGAAATGCCATTATCTGGATGGCACGGAAGCAGCTGTTGCCCCCATCCTGAGCACAGGCCAACCCTCAGGCTGACCAGCAGTTCACTCTCCAAAGCTTCAGTTTCTTTGACCCTAAAATGAGAACCATAGTCCCACCACCAAGGAGGACTTGTCAATCTGTGTAAACTCCATGGTGTGCCCAGCTGCAAAGGTGCAAGGGGTTCTCGGGAGCAGGGCCCTGGCACTCTGAGGATTAAGTGGGGTGCTTTGCCAGGTTTTTCTTTCCCCAGTTTCCATCGATCCTCAGCATGCTAACCCCGTTCCTGAGTGCTGCTCCATTACGTTTGCCCTGGGCAAGAACTTGAGTCCTGTCCAGGAGCAGACCCTTCTGAACCAGAATCACAAATATGGCTTAAAATAAGACATTGCTTCCTGGCAGAACACGGGCCAGGCCTAAGGCTTTGGTGAGTTCAAGCACCGGCTTTCTGTTTCTGGAAGAGCTGGGGCAGGGCTGGTGCTGAGAGGGGTGAGTGAGGGGGTGGCTGTCCATACAGACAGCTGGAGCACAGATGTGGTTTCTTACCAGACGGGGCCTTTGGCCAGCTCTGGCAGCCTTTTATCTTCGCCTTCCATTTCCCTTCTGTGTTCAGCAAGCTTCCTTTCTGCTCTGGTCTGAACAAATTCCTGTGCTGAAATCCTAACCCCCAGGTGATGGTATTAGGAGGTGGGGGCTTTGGGAGATGATTAAGTCACAGGGATGAAGCCCACATGGATGGGAATGCCGCACACCTACAACCATCTAATCTCTGACAAAGCTGACAAAAACAAGCAACGGGGAAAGAACTCTTTATTCAATAAACGGTGCTGGGACAACTGGCTAGCCATATATAGAAGACTGAAACTGGACTCCTTCCTCGTACCATATACAAAAATCAACTCAAGATGGATTAAAGACTTAAATGTAAGACCTAAAACCATAAAAACCCTGGAAGATAAGCTAAAAATTACCATTCTGGATATGGGAACTGGCAAAACTTTCATGAGGAAGACACCAAAAACAAGTGCAACAAAAGCCAAAACTGACAAATGGGATCTAATTAAATTACAGAGCTTCTGCGCAGCAAAGGAAACTATCAACAGAGTAAACAGACAACCTTCAGAACGGGAGAAAATATTTACAAACTGTGCTCTGACAAAGGTCTAATATCCAGAATCTATAAGGAACATAAACAGATTTACAAGCTAAAAACAACAACCCCATTACAACATAGGCAAAGGACTTGAACACTTTTCAAAAGAAGACATACATGCGTATGTCTTGAATATGCATATGAAAAAAATGCTCAATATCACTAATCGTTAGAGAAATGCAAATCAAAACCACAACGAGATACCATCTCACAGGAATCAGAATGCCTATTACTAAAAAATCAAAAGGTAACAGATGCTGGTGAGGTTGCTGAGAAAAGGGGACACTTATACACTGATGGTGGGAGTGTAAATTAGTTCAGCTATTGTGGAGTGAAGTATGGCGATTCCTCACAGAACAAAAAACAGAACTACCATTCAACCCAGCAATCTCATTACTGGATATATACCCAGAGGAATATAAATTATATAAATATAATTTATAAATTATATTTATAAATTATAAATATAATTTATATAAATATAAATATATATAAATCTATATATATAAATATAAAGACACATGCATGCATATGTTCACTGCAGTACTATTCACAATAGCAAAGACATGGAATCAACCTAAATGTCCATTAACCATAGACTAGATAAAGAAAATGTGGTACACAGGCACCGTGGAATACTATGCAGCCATAAAAAAGAGCAAGATCATGTCCTTTGCAGCAACATGAATAGAGCTGGAGACCATCATCCTAAGCAACTAACACAGGAACAGAAAACCAACTACCGCATGTTCTCACTTACAAGTGGGAGCTAAAATAACAAGAACGCATGGGCACAAAGAGGGGCTCAACAGACATTGGGGCCTACTTGAAGGCAGAAGGTGGGAGGAGGGAAAGGATCAGAAAAAAAATAGTTATTGGGTACTATGTTTAGTACCTGAGTGATGAAATAATCTGTACACCAAACCCCTGTGACACAAGTTTACCAACATAACAAACCTGCACATGTACCCCGAACCTAAAATAAACCATAAAAGTATAAAGAAAAGAATCCTCATAAACTGGATTAATGGCTTTAGAAAAGAGGCCTAAGAGATATCCCTTGCCCCTTCCACCCTGTGAGGATGCGGTGAGAAAATGGCTATCTATGAACCAGAAAGCCCTCACCAGACACTGAGTCTACTGGGACCTTGATCTTGGACTTGCTGCTTCCATAACTGTGGGAAACAAAGTTTGGTTTGAAAGCTGCCTAGTTTATGTCATTTTGCTATAGCAGCCCAATGGACTAAGACACTCTGTTTTCCAAGAAGGCAAAGGCAGTTGGGCATGGATTGTTGCAGAGCACGCACAGGCCTGGCTCTGGGAGGGACACCTTACGCCTTACAGATACACCACCTTTAATCCTCACAACCTCCAGTGACACTTGAAAGTCTGCCCATCTTGAGGAAACCGAGGTGCAGAGTGGTTAAGGAGCCTCCTGACATCACCCAGCTGGTTTGTGGGGGAGGCCAGGCTTGGATTCTGACTCCCAGGCTCTCTCCAGTCTCTGTACCACATCCCCACCTTCACATGATGACACTGTTTTTCCCTTTGCAGTGGGGGTGATGGAGCGCAGAGGTGAGGCCCTTCAAACCCACCTGGGGAAGTGGGGTCCCAGGCAGGGTCTGTGCTGACACAGCAGGAGGCTGACAGGACCTTGGCCTTGGTGAACGGGGCAGTGCCAGGCTGAGAGAACAAACTGGATTCACCAACCAGCAAGGCACCCCTGTCTTCCACTTTCAGGACAAAGTTCAACGGCACTAGAGGACTTTCCTTAATTAAAAGCTGATATCAGAACAGCGTCCAGGTCTCTGGCTGGGGCCCATGTGCAGCCAAACTCCTGCTGGTGACTGCCGACATCCCAGGCCAGCCCTTGGTACATGCACAGGCTGGTCCGGGTTTGCCCCTGGCTTCCTCCACCCCATGCTTCCTCCCTCCACCCTCCCAGCTTAAGCACTAAGTTCTCCAGCCCTCTCTAAAAGGACCCCAATTCAGGTTACAGTGTAATTGACCTACAGTGGAATGTAGGAACTTTCTCAGGAAGGGTTGCATCTCCTCATGGATGAAAAGCAGAAGCCAGGGAAGAGAACTCTGCTGGATGAATTTCAGAATTGGATCACAGGAAGGAGGTGGCGTGAGGGGCAACCAATCCTGCAGGGAGTTTTGGATCCACACAGTGCCCAGCAAGGGATTCCTGACCTCCCACCCAAGGTCTTGGTAGGATTAAGCGAGATGGCCCCAAGGCCTCCCAGGACCCCTAATGATCAAAGCAAAAGCCATTTTAAATTGATACGCTGTTTTTAATAAGGCAGGGAAATGGACCCATGATTTTAGAACCTTTTCCACTAAGAGTTCAAAGGATTAGGCAGGGCAGTTAGTTGATGGGAAAACTCACTTCCTGAGTGTTTCCTGACTGAGGGGACCTGATCATGGCAGCTGGGATGGACATAGCTGTTTACACCTGGCTGCAGGGGCTGGGATCCAGAACTCACTGTCTGCACCTGGGTGGTACAATTATAATAATGATGGTGATTGGTGATGGTGGCAGTGATGATGGTGATGGTGGTAGTGATGATGATAGTGATGATGGTGGTGAAGGTGGTGATGATGATGGTTATGTTGATGATGATGGTGGTGATGATGATGGTGATGTTGCAGAATGATGGTAGTGATGGTAACAGTAATAATATGATGATGGTGATAGTGATCATGATGATGATGATGAAGACGGTGATGGTGGTGATGATGACACTGATGATGATGGTGCTGTGATGAAGATGGTGATGTTGATGTGGTGGTGATGATGATGATGGAGATGGTGATGGTGGTAGTGATGATGATGATGATGGTGATGTGATGATGGAGATGGTGACAGTGGTGGTGATGATGATAATGGATGATGGTGATGGTGGTAGTGATGATGATGATGATGGTGGTGATGTGGTAATGATGATGATGGTGATGTTGATGATGGATGGTGATGGTGATGGTGATGATAAGGATGATGATAGTGACAGTGATCATGATGATGACAGTGGAGATGGCGATGGCAGTGGTGATGATAATGGAGATGGTGATGGTGGTGATGATGCTGCTGCTGCTGATGGTGATGTTGATGGTGGTGGAAATGATGATGATGGAGAATGATGGTGGTGATGATGGTAATGGTAATAATATGATGATGGTGATAGTGATCATGATAATGATGGAGATGGTGATAGTGGTGGTGATGATGATAATGGAGATGGTGATGGTGGTAGTGATAATGATAATGATGGTGATGTGGTGATGATGATGATGGTGATGTTGATGATGGATGGTGGTGATTATGGTGATAAGGACGATGATGATGATGATCATGATGATGACAGTGGAGATGGTGGTGGTGATGATGATGATGATGATGGAAATGGTGTTGGTAGTGATGGTGGCAGTAATGGTAAACATTTATTGATCACCTTGTATCTGTCAGGCAATATCCTATGAGCTTGCTATATATTAACTCACTTAATTCTGGCAACAACCCAGTTAGGTAGGTGATAGTATTATCCTCACTTTACTATGTGGAAGCAGGCAATGAAAGTTTAGGTTATATACCTGAGGCCAAACAGTTAACAGTGGCAGAGCCCAGCTGTGGTCTCAGTTTGTTTGGGACCGGAGTTTTCTCTCTTCACCTTTCAATGGGTGGTGAGTGAGCCCAGGATAAAATACATGGCACAGACTTGAAGTCCACAGACTGACTGTCCATCTGAATCACCTCAGAATCCTGTGAAAATACACATTCCACAGCCACTACAGGCTCTCTGTGGCCAAGGCCTGAGGATGTGCACTTTTCATAAGCTCCTTGGGTGATTCATATGTGGATAATCCAGGATCAAGGTGGGAACCACTGGTGCAAACAACCCACCAGGAAGCTGGGCTGGCACAGGGGTTGGGGACTATTGGCCTGTCTCCAAAGCACATCTCCCATCCATCCACTGCTTTCTGTGTCACTGACCACTGCCTGTGTCGATGCCAAGATTTCCCTGTCCCACTGCCACAGCTTGGCTGAGAGCTTTCAAATGCTCAGACCTGTCCCCTGCCACTGCTTCTGCCTGCCATTCAGGTGTACGTCTGCAATTGCATATCGAGTGTGGAGGTTCTCCTGCAGCTGGCCCTCCCCTGTCCTTCAGGGTCCCTGTGAGCAGTCCTGCCTGCCCTGGTCCTCATCACCACACTTCGCCTGTGGTCGAGACCTCAGGGCCTGCCCTCCATGCTTCTGTGGTGAGCAGCCTTCCTCCGCTGCCACCGTGGGCCCCTTCTACTCTGCCAGGTTGCTAGCCATGCTGCCTCCTCAGAGTGCCTTCCAGAACCACACTCCGGGAACGGACCCCTGCTCTGGAGTTATTCTCCATGCTCGAGGTCCCCGTCCCCAAGGTCACTCAGCTGGCCTCACTTATTTCCCTAACAGCTGTCTGCTCAGAGCCTCCTCCATCCCAGACCCTGGCCCAGGGTGGGACACACAAAAGTTCCCATTTTCATGAATCTGTTTTGCTCACTTGTTTTAACTCCTTCCCACTAGCAGATAAGGTCCATGAAGACTGTCCCATCTGTGTGGGCACAGAGGGGGTGCTCAGGCGTCTGGCAGCATGTCAAATGCTCCTAGTGCCAATCTAGGGCTTGGACTGGTCTCATTGCCTTCCCCCTACGATGCAGCCCATCAGGCACAGAAGGGCAAGACTGGGCATCTCATTGCCTTCCCTCCTGATGTGCAAGGACCGAGGCTGAGAGAGCCTTCTAAGTGTGACACAGCCCAGAGGGACCCAGGCTTCTGGGTGCCTGTGGAGGGCTCCGTGGCCCACCCAGGCTGAGGTCTGGGTGTCTCATCGGTTTTGAGATCTGCAAAGCCATGGTCATGTGGTTTTCTTGGAGCGGGGGCTGCCTGCCTACTTGGGCCAGGTTCTCTCTGCTCGTCAACAACCACGGGAGGGAGGGAAGGAGGGAAGCGAGGCAGGAGCTGGCAGGAAGTTTGGCAGGGGCTGGGCTGGGGTCTCTTTGGTATTCTGTGCAGTGCCTGCTTGCAACTCGGTGGGTGCTTAATAAATGTTTATTTTGAGTAATAAAACCAGCCTTATTTACACTAGGCCTGTCTCTAAAGGCCGCTTTCCATACTTAAAAATAACCTTAATCATCTCTGCCAACATCCTCCGGAGATAGGGTCGATGGCTCTTTGCCATTTATAAATGAAGGAAAAGATCTAGAGAGGGACAGTGAGTGCCTGGGGGTCACCCAGGGGCCCAGCCCAGCTTGCCCCAGATCCCTCGTCCCCAGTCTCTAGGGAGCACAGGCAGGATCGAGGAAAACCTCCATCTTTTTTTCCAAAGTGATTTCAAGGTGCTATGGACTGAATTGTGTCCTGCCAAATCCATATGTTGAAGCTCAAAGCCCCACTGTGACCATAATTGGAGATACAACTTTAGAAGGTAATTAAGGTTCAATGAAGCCATGGGGTCAGGGTCCTAATACAATCGGATTGGAGGACTTCTAAGAAGAGTAAAAGTCTCTCTCTCTCTCTTTCTCTCTCCCTACTATGTGACAACACAGCAAGAAGGCAGCCGTCTGCAAGCCAGGAAGGGAGTCCTCACCAACCCCCAACCACGCTGGCATCCTGATCTTGGCCCATGATGATGGTGATGTTGATGATGGATGGTGGTGATTATGGTGATAAGGACGATGATGATGATGATCATGATGATGACAGTGGAGATGGTGGTGGTGATGATGATGATGATGATGGAAATGGTGTTGGTAGTGATGGTGGCAGTAATGGTAAACATTTATTGATCACCTTGTATCTGTCAGGCAATATCCTATGAGCTTGCTATATATTAACTCACTTAATTCTGGCAACAACCCAGTTAGGTAGGTGATAGTATTATCCTCACTTTACTATGTGGAAGCAGGCAATGAAAGTTTAGGTTATATACCTGAGGCCAAACAGTTAACAGTGGCAGAGCCCAGCTGTGGTCTCAGTTTGTTTGGGACCGGAGTTTTCTCTCTTCACCTTTCAATGGGTGGTGAGTGAGCCCAGGATAAAATACATGGCACAGACTTGAAGTCCACAGACTGACTGTCCATCTGAATCACCTCAGAATCCTGTGAAAATACACATTCCACAGCCACTACAGGCTCTCTGTGGCCAAGGCCTGAGGATGTGCACTTTTCATAAGCTCCTTGGGTGATTCATATGTGGATAATCCAGGATCAAGGTGGGAACCACTGGTGCAAACAACCCACCAGGAAGCTGGGCTGGCACAGGGGTTGGGGACTATTGGCCTGTCTCCAAAGCACATCTCCCATCCATCCACTGCTTTCTGTGTCACTGACCACTGCCTGTGTCGATGCCAAGATTTCCCTGTCCCACTGCCACAGCTTGGCTGAGAGCTTTCAAATGCTCAGACCTGTCCCCTGCCACTGCTTCTGCCTGCCATTCAGGTGTACGTCTGCAATTGCATATCGAGTGTGGAGGTTCTCCTGCAGCTGGCCCTCCCCTGTCCTTCAGGGTCCCTGTGAGCAGTCCTGCCTGCCCTGGTCCTCATCACCACACTTCGCCTGTGGTCGAGACCTCAGGGCCTGCCCTCCATGCTTCTGTGGTGAGCAGCCTTCCTCCGCTGCCACCGTGGGCCCCTTCTACTCTGCCAGGTTGCTAGCCATGCTGCCTCCTCAGAGTGCCTTCCAGAACCACACTCCGGGAACGGACCCCTGCTCTGGAGTTATTCTCCATGCTCGAGGTCCCCGTCCCCAAGGTCACTCAGCTGGCCTCACTTATTTCCCTAACAGCTGTCTGCTCAGAGCCTCCTCCATCCCAGACCCTGGCCCAGGGTGGGACACACAAAAGTTCCCATTTTCATGAATCTGTTTTGCTCACTTGTTTTAACTCCTTCCCACTAGCAGATAAGGTCCATGAAGACTGTCCCATCTGTGTGGGCACAGAGGGGTGCTCAGGCGTCTGGCAGCATGTCAAATGCTCCTAGTGCCAATCTAGGGCTTGGACTGGTCTCATTGCCTTCCCCTACGATGCAGCCCATCAGGCACAGAAGGGCAAGACTGGGCATCTCATTGCCTTCCCTCCTGATGTGCAAGGACCGAGGCTGAGAGAGCCTTCTAAGTGTGACACAGCCCAGAGGGACCCAGGCTTCTGGGTGCCTGTGGAGGGCTCCGTGGCCCACCCAGGCTGAGGTCTGGGTGTCTCATCGGTTTTGAGATCTGCAAAGCCATGGTCATGTGGTTTTCTTGGAGCGGGGCTGCCTGCCTACTTGGGCCAGGTTCTCTCTGCTCGTCAACAACCACGGGAGGGAGGGAAGGAGGGAAGCGAGGCAGGAGCTGGCAGGAAGTTTGGCAGGGGCTGGGCTGGGGTCTCTTTGGTATTCTGTGCAGTGCCTGCTTGCAACTCGGTGGGTGCTTAATAAATGTTTATTTTGAGTAATAAAACCAGCCTTATTTACACTAGGCCTGTCTCTAAAGGCCGCTTTCCATACTTAAAATAACCTTAATCATCTCTGCCAACATCCTCCGGAGATAGGGTCGATGGCTCTTTGCCATTTATAAATGAAGGAAAAGATCTAGAGAGGGACAGTGAGTGCCTGGGGTCACCCAGGGGCCCAGCCCAGCTTGCCCCAGATCCCTCGTCCCCAGTCTCTAGGGAGCACAGGCAGGATCGAGGAAAACCTCCATCTTTTTTTCCAAAGTGATTTCAAGGTGCTATGGACTGAATTGTGTCCTGCCAAATCCATATGTTGAAGCTCAAAGCCCCACTGTGACCATAATTGGAGATACAACTTTAGAAGGTAATTAAGGTTCAATGAAGCCATGGGGTCAGGGTCCTAATACAATCGGATTGGAGGACTTCTAAGAAGAGTAAAAGTCTCTCTCTCTCTCTTTCTCTCTCCCTACTATGTGACAACACAGCAAGAAGGCAGCCGTCTGCAAGCCAGGAAGGGAGTCCTCACCAACCCCCAACCACGCTGGCATCCTGATCTTGGCCCTCCAGCCTCCAGGACTGTGAGAGTGTAAATGCCTACTGTTTAAGCTACCCGATCCATGGTATTTTATCATGGCAGCCTGAGTAGATTAAGACACAAGGGCAAAACAAACAACATAAAACAGCCCCCAGAAAATACCCAGGAATTCCTTTTCCCAAGGAGCTCCACAGTATTGCTGAGGCCCCCAGGCAGCCTCCACCAAGGAGCAGGACCTGGCTCTCCTGGGGTCTCAGCCAGGTAGGCCCAGTGGAGTTCGACGGTCTCAAACTCTGCCAGCCCCGTCCTGCTGTTCCGGACAGCCTAGAGCCAGGCACTCTGTGGAAAGACCAGCCCCTGATGTGGACACTCAGCCAAGCCCTTTGCTCCTGGCCTCTTCACTCTACCACGTGGTCAGGGAGCTGGGTTGTCCTGGGGCCTAGAAGCCTGGGTCAGCTGACCCAGCAGGCTCCCCTGGGCCCTCACCAGTCTTCTGCCCCTGCTCAGAGACTCACCCCACTGCCCCACAGCCTGCCTCACTCCCGTCCCCATAGGCCTGTGGGCCCCCAAATCAGCACCTACTTCTCCAGCCCTTTATGGCAGCTGCAACTCTCTGGGAGCTTCTCCCGGGAATGAGGAGGGACAGATGGAGATCCCGCCTTCTGCCCCAGTGATCTGCTGGCAAATGGAGGGTGGGGGTATGAGGGGCACGTCCAGTAGCACAGGTGACTGGCAGGAGTCTCCCCAGAGAGCCCTCCTGGCGCCCACAGGCCCTCTGCTTTGGGTCCCTTGCCTCCCTGTGGGGCCTCGCCCTTCTGCTCCCACCCACCACCCACCTTGATCTCGTGGTTGTCACCCTGTCTTCCTCATCCCTCTCATACTCTCCCACCTTGCTTCCTTTCCTTCTCTCTCCTTCTCCATTTCTCTGTCTCCCCGTCTTCCTCCTTCTCCTTGACTATTTTTTTCCACCCCACTGTTTTTGTTTATTGTCTCTTTCTTCCCACCCCTCTCAACTCTCCTTTTTCCTGCCTCAGTTTCCATCTCCTTCTAATCCTCACAGCCTCTTGCTCCTCCTCCTCTGCTTCACGGGCCTCCCAGGACCCCTCTACTCCTTCCCGTCCCTGAGCCCTCACTCCACTGGAGACTGGGAGGACAGAAGGGCTAGAGAGCTTCCTGGACAACAACCATGTCTGGGGGTCACACACACACACACACACACACACACACACACGCCTGCAAACGTACATACCCACACATGAACATGCACACTCACACAAGCTTGCAGACACACACGCAGGCATGCACAAGCACCCAAGACTCATATTTGCTGCATCTCATTTTTGGTGCATGGGCCATCCCAGGAAACAGAGGGCAGAGGAGCCCGCTTTCCCATGGCACGGGAGCTTACAGAGCTTCTGAAGCGAGGTCTCAGCCACTTGCCCTGTGAAGGCGCTGCCCTCTCTAATTAATTTTCAGGGTTCACTATAACTGCTGTCCCTCCCACAGCCCTTACAAATCACATCAGTAGCGATAATCCCGACAGTGTGCTGTCTCCGGAAAGGGGAAGATTAGAGCTGAGTTGGCGTCTCCTCCCCAGGGAGAGACTCTTGCCTTAGAAGCCGGCCTGGCAGGTGGAGTGACAAAGGCCAGCCCTGCCCAGCAGCTGGAAATGGAGGGCCTGGGAGGACCAGAGGCCAGGAGGGGTGCACCCCAGGAGGGGACATGGGGTCGGGATATCCAGAGAGCCCCAATGGGCATAGCACCTAGAATGATGTTTCTGGAGAATAGGATTCAACTTCTATTTGGTTCTCATTTGAATTCTAAAAACCTAAAACCAAAAGGGCCCTTCTAGATTAGTCATGACACCCAAGGCCTGGGTCTGAATGTCTACCCCCCACCTCGCTTGACCCTCTCTCTGCAGCGCTTACCCCCATGGAATATTCTGCAGGTTCTGCTTAGTTCTCCTGTTCTTATGTCTCCTTCTCTAGAATGCAGTTCCATGGGCAGGCATTTGGTCTGCTTTATTTGCAGGGCACACAATAATATTTGCTGGGTAAATGCAGGAGCCTCTACTTTGCAGAGCCATATAGCATTTGACAAGTCCCTGCATCTCTCCAGGACTCAGTTTCCCCAATGGGCATAAAGAGATGTGTGGTCCCGGAATGCTGTGTTCTCTGCAGGAGCACCTATAACTCATTATAAGGCCGTGAGCAAACACGCTGGCCGCCATCCGGTCTCAAGGTGGCCATCAGAGCCAAGGGTTGCTAACACCCCGACGTGGAAGGCTGAAGAGAAAACTTGCTACAGCTGGGCCCACTCCACATGAGGAGGCCAGCCTAAGGCCTGGAGAGCAGGCTCTACTGGGGCCTGAGTGGGAACAGAAGGCATGGGAGCTGCCAGGCAGGCCCCACAAGCCTCGCTGACCTCCCAGGTCCTGCTGTGCTGCAGGTCTCAGTCCTGACCATCTCCCCAAACCAGGCTTCTCGAGGTGCAGCCGGCTCCACAAACTCACCCCCATCCCTGCCTCTCCATAAGGAGTTGGGCCAGTCCAAAAGCAGGTTCACTTCCAGCAGCCTTGTGGAAGACTCTGGCAGGTACTCAGTGTCCTGACTCAGTGGCCGGCTGCCCCCATGTGCGAGGAAAAGTCCAGGACAGAAAGGAGCAGGGGGCATGGGGCTGCCCTGGTGCCTGGGGGCTACAGCCAGATGACCAGGGACCCTGGACACTGGACACAATAGCTTGGGGCTGGGGAGGGGCTGGAGGGCATCCAAAGGCCACAAAAGGCCCAGAAGGGCTGGCTGTAGAGAGCTGTCTCTAAAAGGCGGGAAGCAGGGTACCCAGAAAGCTCCTCTGTCATGGGCCTCACAGCCCCGAACCAAATCCAGATTCAAGGACCAGCTGGGGTGGGTGGGCCCCGAGCTCTGGCTAAACAGCCCAGGGGGCCCTGGGAGAGTCCCAGAGCTGGCTGTTGACAGGCTCCAGGTGAGTGGGCAGTGGGGTTAGAGGGCCTGTCATCCCATTCGCCTTGCTTGGGGGTCCTGGGGACCATGAGAACAAGAAGTGGGGTAGGCTGCTGCCGGCCTGGCGAGGGTTAACGGCAGATGTGGGAAACATCAGGCCCTTCTCTCTGCGTCTCCGTGCCAGTCGTGGGGTCAGATAAACCATCTGAGCAGTGGTGTACAATTCGGGTATCTCTTCGGACGGCTGTGGGTGACATCTCCGAAAAAGAGGAGATAACATTTCTGACAGCGGGTACTGCTGCCCGTCAGGGGCCAGGTAGCTGTCAAGGGGAGCAGCAGGACAGGTGTCGCGGGCGGGCGGGAGCGGGCAGAGCTGTCTGCCAGCCGGGGGGAGGAATGTGGAGAGCCAGGCAGAAGTTCTAGCATCGCAGCAAACAAAGCTTAAATTAGCTGAGCTGTGGCCTGCCCTGCCGCTGCCACCAGCCCTGATATCCAACTGAGTTATGCCGCCCAAGGATGCAAGAAGCACTGAATTAAACAGCTTAGTGCCTTTACATATTCAAACCAAGGCAAAGCACCATCAAATACGCTGAGTAACAGTTGTCTAATACACATTCTTTAAAGTTTTGTGTAGTGGTTACAACAGCAGATTTGGGAGGGGCTGGCCGGGGCCTCAGGACTAGGCAGCTGTGACCTGTGAATCCTGGTGCAGGTGGTGAGGCTGGCAGGAGACAGGCATGCCTGGCCTGGCTTTTGCTGGGGCACAAAGGCTTCCCTGAACACCATCTCCCAATCACCATCTTGGCCACGACCCTTTGATGGGGACAAAGTCCACAGAAAGCCTCATGCTCTCTGGAGACTGCATTTGCTCTTCTGACCTGGAACACGGGACTGGGCAGGTCAGGGGGAAAATGGAGCCCAGGAAATTGGGTGCCTGGTGACACACACTGGTGAAGGCTGCCTCGAGAATGGCTTCCTCCTCCAGACCGGCGTGCAAGCAGGGGTGAGGGTTCATTCTCATCCATCTCTGAGCCATTTCTGCCTGTGGGAGGCAGCGTGGAGAGGCTTACACGGTGGCCTGGGGGGCTGGGGAGGTGTGGCCCCTGCCAGGCATCATGGAGCCCTGCCTGCTGAGCGTGTGCCACTGCTGCATGTAGTCAGCTCTGCCCGCAGAGGGTGCTGCGCAAGCCGCCCATTGTCTCCCCTCCTCTCTGAACCAGCCCATCCCTGGGCCTGCAACGAGTTTTCAGGCAAGAGTCTCTCACCTCTGCTTGGGCTCATCCTAGTGGATGAGGAGTGTGCTGGTGCCACTGGGGTGTGCCCAGCAGGGGGAGCCCCATGCCTTCGGGGGCCATGTGACTCCCAAGAGGAGGCTCCTGCCCCACCTGCCTGGCCCATTGGCCTGCTGCCCACTGGCCTCCCTGCCTGTCCCTCTGTCCCTCCATCACTCCGGCTGGGGTCCTGGAGGCTCCTCCAAGAGCACCAACCTCAGCCTTGGTAGCTGAGCAGGTGGTAGAGGGGCTAGGGTGATCAATATCAGATCCGGGCGCTGCTGGTGAACCTGTTGGGCTCCTCCTGCCTGGATCGGCTGTAGTTTGCGGAGAGCCCTTCATTCACCACCCACCGGCCCCCCTTGGCCAGCTCCTGGCTGTGCCTGGATTCTCGGGCATTGTTCAGAAAGGACAGTGATGAGGATCCTGCCACGTGGGAAGCACCCAGCCCAGCGTCACCCCCTGAGCCTGAGCATGGAGGGCCAGGGCTTCCAGGTCCCAGCCTGTCCTTCACAGTCATCACGAGTCACCCCCACTGAGGGACTCCTGATCCTCTGGGCTCCCAGCTGGCACTGCCAGATAAATCTGGGCTGTAGTGAGGCCTACACCCCAGCTTTCCTTCCTGTCGCCTCCAGCCCTGCCTGTCCCTGCCCCTCCAGGCCCCAGCTCCCAGCCTTTGCGTGTTCTCTCTTCCCCACCTGAGTGCCTACCCCGAGTCCCAGGTTCTCATGATGCTCTTTGCTGATGGCACCAAAGCAGTCCCAGGCATTCCATGAGCCAGTCAGTGGGTTACCGTGCTTGGTGACATGGGGTCTTACACTGGCTGAGATGCACACCAGCCGCAGTGACCTCAAAACACAATCCATCACATCATGCTCCCCTGGCCCCTGTGTGGTCCAGCCAGCCCTGCCGGTCTGCACGTCTGAAGACCTAATGGCTGGCTTTGTCAGACACATGGGCCTTACTCATGGCCCAGATGGTCAAGTATCCTTGGGGCCTGATGGGGACATTGACTGTCCCATCTTCTCCATGGCTCATTTCACAGAGGAGAAAACTGAGGCCCAGAGAGGACAGAAATATCTCATGTACCCGGCTCCAGCTCCCTGCCCATGCTGCTGCAGAGACCTGTTAGACTCTGCTCAGCCTCTCACACCTGGGGCTCAGTGCCTGGAGCCTGGGCTGCAGGGTGAGCCTCAGCACCTGCCTCAGTGGACACAAGGGATCCCAGAGGACCTGAAGGGCAGTGGGGCCTGCAGAAAGGAGAGTGGGCAGGGGCACCTTAGGGGGCCACAAGAAGTGGTGGCAGAATCCCACACAGGTGCTGGGGGCCCCGCTGCCCTCATTCCCCTTGGGGACCAGGGACAAGGATGGGAACAATCACCCCACAGTTGGGGGAGAGGAGAAGAATCCCCCTCCTGAGCTGGATGTCAAATCCCCATTTAAATCCATCCTCAGGCTGGGCTTCGGTGTCCGAGAGTCACATGTGATTTGGAGGAAGTGCCCATTTATTTTACACAAAATTCCGAAACAAGAGAAACGTCATGGTTTCCTAAGAAGAGCAGAGAAACAAGCCCTCATCCAAGAACCCAGACAGGTTCCGGAAACTCGCTGGGAGTCTGACTTGTGTTTCCTTCTGGAATTCTCTTGCACCCAGGCCGTGAGGCCCCCTCCCCTGGCCTCCCAGAAGCTGGAAGTTCAGCCCAGATCTAGGGAGGAGGGTGCTCAAAGGACATCGGGGTGCAATCACTTGCATCCTGGGGTACATCCTGATTCAGAGAGGATGCCAAGCTCCTGGGGCTCAGCTCTGGACCCCAGGGGGCCATGGGTGCTCCAGCACCCACCCTGTGACAGGTGCAGGCTCAGAGCCTGCCTGATGTGTCAGGAACCCTCCAGGGCAGGTCCGTCCCACACCTCCCCAAACTGTGGCATTAGCAGGCCTTCTGCAGGGCTCCGAGCTGTGCTCGGCGTGAAAATACCAAGTCGGCAGGCAGGCTCCCTGCTTCCCTCTGCTCCCTGATCCTTTAATCTGAGACTATTAAAACTTCATTCCGCTCCTATTGGTAAACCATCAATCACCGTCACCAAGCAGCCCCTGGCTGGGAGAGCCTGGCGGGGAAGGCAGCAGGGAGGTCAAGGAGTACTGTGGCCATCCAGGGCCAGGAGGCAGAAGGGTCAGCTTGAGAACCTCCCCTCTCGTGGGCAGAGCTGGGTGCAGGAGGGCCGTGTGCCCTTGAGAAGGACGGGACTGCTGGGTGGAGGGACAGGAGGCACAAGGCCCATGTCTGGGGTACGTGGGAGGCTCTGGGGGTGGAGAATGGCTACCACTCAGGCCCCTCTTAGCGGGTGGTGGCAACACCTACACCCGGCCTCCGTGCCAGACAGCACCACTGGTGCCAGCTACCGCCTCCTTCCTGAGCTGCCGCCATGTGGGGGAGCCTTGGCCTTTCTGTCCTGGTGGCTCCTTGTTTCCTTCTCAGTTCAGACACCTGGCCCTTTGTCCCTCCTCTCCCAAAGTGACCCTGGTCTTCAGGCAGGAGAGATGGGGGTCCAAGACCCAGCCCTTTCAGGGTAACTTGTGAAAAGTCTGCACCAGCTCAGTGCTTGCAGGATTATGGGTCTTTTTCTTAATTAAAAAAATCCAATTAAATTAAGATATCAGAACTAAATAACGCTTGAGTCATTAGTGCGACTTTTATCTTAATGACTACAGCTGCCGAAATCCTTCTTTAATTCTGACGGCCTCGGCAGGCAAGCGGGTTTTCACTGTATAGAAGCCCAGGGCTGCAGACGGGGTGGGGAAGCCGCTGCTTTGCCTCTGCACCCCAGGCCCGCAGAGCGGGTGAGCTCCGTGTGTTTCGGGGCTGGGGGGACAGGGACGTACATGGCTGAGGCATTCCTTCCCATCTTCCGGACCATGCCCACTGCCCGTCAGCCCTGGTGGACTTAATCCATGCAGGCAACTTTCGAAGGAACAACAGTGGGTCCCGAAATACATTTTCAGACTTTTCCCTGGAGAAGGGAACTCAGTTCCTCCCTCTTTGCTCAGGAATGAGGGAAGCAGCTGCCTGGGCCCTGCTGGGGCACCCTGTGCTGGGTGGCTGGAGGGGTATGGCGTGTTGGCTCCTGGGTCCCATCCAGAGGGGCTCTGTACTCCCCGTCTTCAACCCTGGCGGCCTTGACCCCCCTCTTCCTGCCATGCCCAGGGGGACACGGCAGCATGTTGGTATTGAATCCAGTCGCACAGGAGCAGAGGCAGCGGGTGGGGGCCCTGACAGCCATGAGCGGGAGACCAGGCACAGCACAGGCCCCATGCGGCCCTGAGGAGGAGCTGGACTCGGGAGAGCAGGGCTCTGGGAAGCAGGAGATAAGAGGCTGCCGGAGCGAGGGGCCTGGAGGGGATTTGGGTCACAGGAGGGTGGCTGGGGGAGTGGCAGAAAGCCAAGCCAAGAGGAGGTCTGGTTATCACTTCACCTCAGGATGCCGGGAATGGCAGAGAGGCGAGAGGCACAGAGCCCAGAGCCGGAAGCCCCACGGATGCCACACTGTGAGGTGAAGATGCTTACGGGGCTGGTGGCACAGACCAGACTTGCCCCCACTCCGCTGCCCACTGCAGTCCCAGACAGTCCTCCCCCCCACTCCGCTGCCCACTGCAGTCCCAGACAGTCCTCCCTCACTTTTTTTCCTCCACTCAGATGCTCACAGACAAAGAAGACCCTTGCAGGCACCCCAGATCCCGAAAGGTCCCCTGCCAGCCCCTCCAGAAACAGCAAAAGGATCTGTGGCGTCTTGGAGGTCTTGGAGGTCAGGGACTGTGTCCAGCTCACTCACCCGGTGCCTGTGTCTGGGCCAGAGTCTGGCACACGGTAGGTGCCCAGTAAATATGTGGCGATTGACTGACGGACAGAAGGGAGCTGGGGGAGAAATGGGCCAAACCCACTGAGTTCTGGTGTCTTGCCATGAATGTGTGTTACTTCACCAATAACTTTTGGAAGCAATGAAAATTATGTTTTTCATTTGCTTTTCTACAAGAAAATAAAGACCTATAAAGAAAGTGGCTATGAAACATTCCGGATCCTAGAATGTCACAGCTGGGAAACAGCTGGAAAAGCATCCGGCCCAAATCCTCACTGTTCAGCCTAGGAAGTGAAGGCTCCGGGTGGGGAGAGAGCTGGTCTGTCCGCTTGGCGGGGCTCTGGACACTCTTGCTGTTAGATGTGGCGGGATCTGTGGTACATCTTTTTTTTTTTTTTTTTTTTTTTTTTTTTTTTTTTTTTTTTCCTGAGACGGAGTCTTGCTCTGCCGCCTAGGCTGGAGTGCAGTGGCGTGATCTCGGCTCACTACAACCTCCACCTCCCTGGTTCAAGCAATTCTCCTGCCTCAGCCTCCCGAGTAGCTGGGATTACAGGCGCACGCTGCCAAGCCCAGTTAATTTTTTGTATTTTAGTAGAGACGGGTTTTCACCGTGTTGCCCAGGTTGGTCTTGAACTCCTGACGTCTGGCAATCCTCCCGCCTCGGCCTCCCCAAGTGCTGGGATTCCAGGCGTGAGCCACCGCGCCCGGCTGTTGCACATGTTAACAATGGGGGTTAAGATGCTCCATCTCCTCATCTAAAGAATGGGGATAAACAAGAACGCCTGCCTCACAGGGTCACCATGAAGATCTGAGAAACTCTTCCATAGCTATTTCTGGAGTGCCCGCCATGAGCTGTGCCCTGTGATCGGTGCCCGGCATACCCCACTGAGTGCTCACTCTGAGTGAAGTGGCCCTTTTGGATCCAAAATCCATAACACAGAGGCCCATGCAGTGAGGGAGGGGAGCTGGTTCTTCGAGGATCCTTTGGCAGGGGTCACAGGGATGAGTGGGTGTGAGCAGGAGGGGACGTGGATGGCCCCGGCAGACGAACTGAATGCATTCCAGACCTGCAAGAGGCCGGTGTGTTTGGAGCGTGGGGTGGAACACAGGGTTTGAGATGGGGTTTGACAGCAGGAATGGCCACCGTGGTCTTCACCCTTAGAACAGAGGTGTTGAATTGGCGAGGGGGAGGTGTGTGTGTGCGTGACTGTAATGATCAGATGAGGATCATTATTGTCGGCCACTGTGCAAAGAAGAGTTTGCAAGGAGGGTGAGAGCACGCTCAGAAAACCTTGGCGAGGGTCCGGGGGATGGCACAATCATTATACCATTTTGTTTTCTGTATTTCTGATGCTTTGACCTCTGGGGTCTTGTTGAACCTGGAGGGACTGCCCCCCAGGGCTGGTCAATTCCTAGAGATAGCAAAGGACTGGCCTGGGAACCTGCCTTTCAGACCAACCCACCCACAACCCATACCCCATGACCCCCTCTATCAGGGTTCCCCCCAGGGTCACCCTCCACCTGCCCTAGTCACCCCAGGCCAGGGACAACTTAGGGGCAGCCTCTCTGCCAAGAGCTCACAGAAATTACCCACAGGAATCTCTCCAAAGCCTGCTCACCCTGCATTACCTGTTCCTTCCTGCAAAAACCACAATAAAGGCTCTGCCCACGTTGCCCCTGGCTCCCTCTGTCTCCTGATGGACCCCCTGCTTTGCCGAGTGGCCCTGTGTGACATGGCCTGCCCCCTCCTCATGGGATCTATGAGTAACAAACCACCTTAAACAGGCCACCACCTGCTGATCCGCTGGCCTCACCACGGCTGCATATTAACAAAACCTGCATTTGAAACAGAAGGGCCCTGGCAGCTTAGATTGGAGCTGGTGTGAGATGGAGGACGTGGTTGGGTTTGGGGTATTTAGGAGAACAGGTAGACAGACCTAGTGGTGACCTGGGGTGGAATGTGACAGAGGAGGTAGAATGAATGACTCCTGGGCTTGAGCTTGGTTTGGGGGACCATGTGCTAGGTGCTTGCCTTGGTGCTGGGGGAGACAGGGACACCAGGCTGCAAACGTGACCAGAGCCACCCATGGGCCCTGGAGCTCCGTGGGAGTCAGGGTCTTTCCTCCTGCCTGTTCCAGGAGCAGGACCTCATTCGGCTCCTTTGATCAGAGTTCCAAGCCTGTGACTCTTGGGAGATCCAGGCCCTGGCTCTGTCTGCCCTGGGGAATGAGGAGACAGTGGCTTTGGGGAGGGGACAGCTCTGGGTCTCAGGAGAGAAAGAGAAGGAGGAGCAGGGCTGTGGGGTGGCCACAGGTGGGTGGAGGGCAGCAGACCCACAGGGCCCATGGAGGGAGCATGAATGGAGGGGCCGCTTGCTTTGGCTCTGAGAAATTCTGGTCCCAGCTGCCCTCCTGGGTCCTACCCACATGTACCCCCAAATAAGCCTGAGCACTTTAAAAATGGAAACAAATGCTCCCTTCCTTTTTGCGGAGCTTTCTGTCAATCGAAGCTGTCAGTTTCCTCTAGTTCTAAAAAAGGGCGAGCTCTGTGCGTCCCATAAATAGATTTCCAAAGCCACAGGCCAATCCGGCTCCCAGAACACACCCATCTTGCTGCAGGCTTTGAAGGGGCAGCTGGGGAGCAATCCCCTCTCCTGGAGGGCAAGCAGGCTGAAAGGCATTTGGGGATACCCTTGAGGTTCACAGTTTACTGGGAGGTGCCAGCGTTCGCACATCATTACCTACTGTTGACAGAGGCAGCTGATAACTCCCTGAGTCTTGTTCTCGCCTCCATTAGCAGATTGCTTGAAAAAAAGTCAGAAAAATTCAGTTCTCAGATTTGGGCCCCCACCATCTGGCTTGGGAAGTCTGCTGGGTTTTGTTTCTGCCCTACAGAAATCTGGCTTCTTTTTTTGGCATGGAGTTGGGGGGATGAAGCAAGCCAAGATAAGGGGTTCCAGGAACTGGGACAACCTCAGAAGGTCATTGAAACTCAAGTCCTGGGGGAGGAGGAAGAACCCAGCTCATGGTCAAACGCAGATGCTAAGGAGAGTGTGGGAGGGACATCGTCAGTGTTTGTGTGAGGCTGAAAATGGCAGAAAGAGCCAACAGGTCAGAGATGATCAGGCTGGAGGCAGTGACAGCAGGGGGCAAGAGCAGGGATAGCAAATTGCTTTTCTCTTATTCATCAACTTCTACTGACAGCTGTAGGGCCAGACTGGGCAGGATTCTGAGACTGCATTTGGGTTCAGCAGGAAAATGTGCTGTGATCCATTAGTAATGTCTGCCCTGGGCACGGAAGGGGAAGGTGGCAGCTGGTGATTTGTTATCCCAGCATGTAAGGCAATTGGTTTAGAACTAAGGTGAGGAAGAGCAATCTCACACCTAGAACAGCATTTGGCACATACTAGGTCTCTATAGATATCTGCCAAGCAACTGGTTGGAAGAGTGAAGGAGTGCAGGGTGGAGGAATGGAGGAAGATGACTACTTCTGGGGAATTCCTAAGCCCTGGGCCAGCAAGGGAGCTTGAAGGGAGGTACCTGGCAGGAAAACACCCTTCTTCTTCCATATAATGAAATGAATCTGGGAATGACTCCTGCCTTCCTTTACATCGAGGTAATTTTCAGCTACCACCACCCAGACCACCTTCTACGTTTATTTCCCTCTTCTCTCCGGCTTCCAGACACTTCCCTGCAGTGTGCACTAGAACAGAGCCCACATCCAGGAATTTTCGTTGAGAACCCATCACTTTATGGCCACTGAACGAACCTGAGTACAAACTGCTAGGACCTGAGTACAGACTCCCCAGAGACAGAGCAGGCGGGCAGTCATGTTGGTCTCGTCTTAGCACAGGGTGACAATCACTTCTGATTTCACACCCCTGCATCATGTGGCTGTTCAGGCCTGGACACAGACTCACTGTCGAGATAGCCCTGCAGAGTGTGACCTCCCTTCTCGTTGAATCCAAGCTCTTGATTGCAGGTGAGAATTCTTATTAGAGCTACAGGACCCAGGGATCCTGGCACTTTGCCTGGAGATGTCTAGGAAGCTGCCCTTTCCTTTCCTGGGGCTTAAACCAGGGAAGTTTCTCTCAGCACCTTTCAGCACCCTCATCTGGGCCTCCAGGAAATCTGTGCAGTCAGCTCTGAGCCAGGTTCTGTGCACAGATGGGGGACACCAGAGAGGGTCAGGGACAGAACCCTGAGCTTCGCTTATCCTTCTTGCTTTCAACGTTTCAGTCCACTAGGCTGTGAGCTCCCTCCAGGGGAGCCCTGTGGGATGGGTCCTGCATCCCAGCCCCTACATGTGGCAGCACTCAATACACAGCTGATGGCTCTGGGAATGGATGACTACAATTTCTCTAAAGCACAGATTTCTGCACAGCTCCCCCTCACTGCCAGCATGCCCTCTTCATCATAGCCGAGCCCTGAATTCACTCACTCATTCACTCATTCGTTCACTCACTCACTCACTCTTCATTCATTCGTTCATTCACTCATTCATTCACTCATTCATTCATGCATTCACTCATTCATTCATGCATTCACTCATTCATGCATTCACTCATTCACTCATTCATTCACTCATTCATTTGCTCATTCATTCATTCACTCAAATTACTTCCTGTGTGCCAGGCCCCGTTCTCACTACCAATCTTAGCACAGTCTTTAGCTTCTCTGAAAGCCAGTTAGACTGTGGCTATTCCTATTGCAGCTCCCAGAGGTCCCTCTGTCCTCACAGGCTGTTGGGGGAAGGTTTGCCAAAATGACATCCCCACTCAGTTACTGCTTAACACAGACAGGGCAGGAGAGAAACAGGGTAAGAGGCTCTCCGTGTAGCTCCATGCTCCTTGGACTGTAACCTCCTGGTTCACTGTGACTCTGGAGGTCAACCCTGAGCATACCGTCCCGGGAGCTGTGGCAGGGGCCTCCACTGGCTCTTCCCCCAACCTAACCTCTCTGGTTTGCTGCAGTGCACCATCCTGAAACTAGGCAGGCTGCCCCGGAGCCCTGAGCCTTTGGACAGGAAGCAGAAGAGCCAGTCCTCCCTCGCTTTCAGTTTAATGAGCAACCTCCCGGACATGTGTGGGCAGTGACCCGGGGTGGACAGAGCTCACAGTGGCTGCAGCCTGAAGTCCAGGTGGGCCAGTTTCTGGACTTCCTCCCTCCTTCCCTCCTGTTGGCCACTGCTCTGCTTCTGTCCCACCCCTGTGTGTCAGGCACACACACAGGAGTCTGCTGAATGCTGTTTCATAAGCAGGGTCTGGCTGAGACAGGCACATCCACTGTTCCCAGTGAACACAATTGGGAATGGCTCTTGGGTGGATGGAGCAAGAGCCATCCAAAAGCCATGGTTTGCCTGACCCTGTGCAGCAAGCTCTGCATCGCGCTTTACAGCACTTTGCAGGGGCTGAGTGAGGTCAGGGCTCAGAGGTTCTGTCCTGGGACTCGGCAGTCCAGAGATGCAGCCTCCTGTGGCAGAGGCATTGTTTCCTTGCCTCTAGAGCTAGGTTGGGTGGCACTTGGGGGTGTGTGGTGGCCTTGGGAAGGCTACTTCATCAGTCCCTCTGGCCATCAGCCCTGCTCTGTCAAAGGAGGAGGTTGGTGCCCCTTGGGGTCAGATTGGGGTTTGAATCCAAGTTCTACCATCTCCTGCTGTGTGACCCATGGCAAGTCACTGGTCCTCTCTGAGCTTCTCTTTCCTCACCTACAGGCCCACTTCTAGGATTCTGGTGAGGATTAAGTAAGAAGATTTTAAAAAGTGCATATCCTGGAACCTGGCTTGGGTCTACACTGGAGTCCCAGTCCTACTTAACTTTCCCTCCCTGGGGATTTTTCTGGGCTTGGCTCTGTGCTGGGGCCATCAGGACTGGAGAGAAGCCTAAGATGTGTCCTTCTACCCCTGGGAACCAGCCAGCTGGGAAGACGAGAGACAGCCTCTTAGGGAGCAGTCCCAGCAGCAGAGACCCAGTGCCAGGGACAGGCTCCAAGGGCCACGGACACTGGACACCAGGGACAGGCTCTGGGGGCCACGGGGACCCAGGCCTGATCAGGCCCTACTCAGGCAAAGTCACAGGGGAGTCAGGTTGCATTAAATTCTCTGGAGTGTCTGGAAGCTTCCCGAGCCACAGTGTCCCCAGTAGGGGAGGGGGCTGCTGGGAGCCTGTGGTGAGGGTGTGACCCAATGGACACAGGAAGTTGCCTGGAAGACAGATGGTTCTCTGGAGCTGAAGGCCACTTCAGGCATGCTCTGTTATGAATGGAGAAAAGGAACAAGCGTCTGGGAACTAACTGGGTGCCTTCCTCCTCTGTGCCCTGCATTCTTTCTTCCTCATAAACACCCCTGTGTGTGCACACACACCTGTGCACATACACACGTGCACACATGCACATACACACTCACGCAGACACACATACACGTGCACACACACACATGCACATACACACACAGACACACATACACGTGCACACACACACGCAAATACACTCATGTGCACCTGCACGCACATGCCCTTCGGCCCTGCAGCCCTTGTCCATCCTCCAGAGCCCAGCTGGGCACAGGATGTGATGAGCACCCTCTTCCCCTTCTTGCTTCTCCCCTGCGGGCAGGGGAGCCCCAGGGTGGCTAGGGTGGAGACGGGGAGGGACTAGTGAGTAATTGTGCGGTGCTTCCCTCTCTGTGCGCGTGAAGGTCATATTGGCTCTCCCAGGACAATCCTGCACCTTCCCAGACCTTTCAGTGAGATGCCCTGTCGCAGGTTGTCTCTGCATCTGTTCCAGTCAGCAATTAGATAAAAACCCATTAAAATGAAGCGGGGGTGCTTTGCCTTCCTGTGGAGGAAGCCAAGGGAGATTCCTCATGGGGAGAGGGGCAGAGAGAGCTGGGGTCTCTATGGGCTGCTGCTGGGCCTGGGAGAGAGAGGCCCAGGTGAGCCAGGGTCAGCTGGGTGGGCGTGGTCAGGTGAGGGTCCGGGTGGGAGGGGCCAGGTAGGAGAGGACCATGTGAAAGAGGGTCAGGTAGGAGAGGGCCAGGTGGGGAGGGGCAGATGTCAGGGCTCAGTGGGGAGGAGTGGGAGGGGAGGGGCCAGGTAGGAGAGGACTGTGTGAGAGAGAGTCAGGTAGGGAAGGGTCAGCTGGGAGGAGGCCAGGTAGGTGTGGTTAGGTGAGGGGCCAGGTGGGAGGGGGACAGGTAGGAAAAGACCATGTTAAAGAGGGTCAGGTAGGAGAGGGCCAGGTGGGAGGGGCCCAGGTGGGAGCGATTACGGGGAGGGGACAGGGGGCGAGGCCCCTACCATATGGGAGGGGCCCAGGTGGCCAGGGCCAGGGAGGGGAGGACCAGGTGGGAGAAAGCCAGGTGGGAGAGGCTCGGTGGCATAGGCAGTGGGAGGCCCTGGACTTCCCCTTTCAGGGCTCTGGATCAGGGCCACACTCTTGAGGTGAAAAGGAATGGTGGGGGGCCCAGGTTAAACTTGCTCACCGGACCCCAGAACCATCATCTTGTTCTTCCCCTCCCAGACCAGGGTCTCCAAAGAAAGATCTGCATTTAACACTCCATTAACCCTCTGTATCAGCTTCTCTTCCTACCACTCTGGGAGCTGTGGATTCACAGATTTTAAAGCGAAAGTTACTAGGTCAGCTCAGCTGTCTTCTGCCTCTGGGCATCCTCAGCCTCACTCCAACCCCTCCCAGAAACTCCCTCTCTCCTCCACTCCCTGCACCCTCTCCTCCACTCCCTTGCAATGCCTCCTCGGGATTCTCCTTCTCTTTGGCACACCCTCCTTCTCCTTCCTTCCCTCTTTCAGATTCCTTTGAGACTCCTCCTCCGAGCACCAGAACCCCTAACCTCTGTGTCTCTCATGTTCCTCGCTCTATAGATGCTGTGGTCTCTGAGATGGGGCCAGCCTCTTCTCTGAGCCCCAGGGCCAAGCCTATGTGCTTGGCACACAGGAGGCTCTCCCTAAGTTCTTGAAGAATGAAACCCTCCCACCCTCACCCTCCCATTCTTACTCTGAGCTCTTTCTTCTTCCCACAACACACATCACTTTCTGACATGCCTGAGTTACTCATTTTTTTCTTTTCTGTTTGTCTCTCCCGGCCCACAGGCATCTTTGTTTTAATCACTCATGAACCTCACACATCACTTGAGGACACTGTCTGATTGATATTGGTTCCGTAAAATATTTGTGAGATGAAAAGATTTAAACTAAAGCTGGGCCAGTCCACAACTGCATTTTATCTAAAGCACTTTTCCACAAGTAGACTTTCTGAAAGCCCCAGGGCATTGGAGAGGAAATGAGTCATCCCATTTCTGACGCCTTTGCTGACAGCCATCTGCGAAGCACAGGTTCTTTGGGCACCAATCTGGGGAATGAGGATGAGGGAGGTGGCCAAGGGGTTCTGTGGTGGCAGGAGAAGTTCAAATACGGTCAGCTTCCTGCTGCCAACAAGGTCAACCAGGAAGAAAATGAAAACAGACCTGGTGAGTCCTGAGGAGAAGTCAAAACACCCTCCATGGGCATCTCCACCCCTAAGAGGGACCCTCCACAGGCACCTCCACCCCTAAGGGGCACCCTCCTTGGGCACCTCCACCAGCACCTCCACCCCTCAGGGACACCCTCCACGGGCACCTCCACCCCTAAGGGACACCCTCCTTGGGCACCTCCACCAGCACCTCCATCCCTCAGGGACACCCTCCACGGGCACCTCCACCCCTAAGTGACACCCTCCATGGGCACCTCTACCTCTAAGAGGGCCTTTGCAAGGCACCCTCACCCCTAAGGGGGCACCCTCCATGGGCATCCCCACCCCTAAGGGGGCACCCTCCATGGGCATCTCCACCCCTAAGGGGNAAAGCCAGGTGGGAGAGGCTCGGTGGCATAGGCAGTGGGAGGCCCTGGACTTCCCCTTTCAGGGCTCTGGATCAGGGCCACACTCTTGAGGTGAAAAGGAATGGTGGGGGGCCCAGGTTAAACTTGCTCACCGGACCCCAGAACCATCATCTTGTTCTTCCCCTCCCAGACCAGGGTCTCCAAAGAAAGATCTGCATTTAACACTCCATTAACCCTCTGTATCAGCTTCTCTTCCTACCACTCTGGGAGCTGTGGATTCACAGATTTTAAAGCGAAAGTTACTAGGTCAGCTCAGCTGTCTTCTGCCTCTGGGCATCCTCAGCCTCACTCCAACCCCTCCCAGAAACTCCCTCTCTCCTCCACTCCCTGCACCCTCTCCTCCACTCCCTTGCAATGCCTCCTCGGGATTCTCCTTCTCTTTGGCACACCCTCCTTCTCCTTCCTTCCCTCTTTCAGATTCCTTTGAGACTCCTCCTCCGAGCACCAGAACCCCTAACCTCTGTGTCTCTCATGTTCCTCGCTCTATAGATGCTGTGGTCTCTGAGATGGGGCCAGCCTCTTCTCTGAGCCCCCAGGGCCAAGCCTATGTGCTTGGCACACAGGAGGCTCTCCCTAAGTTCTTGAAGAATGAAACCCTCCCACCCTCACCCTCCCATTCTTACTCTGAGCTCTTTCTTCTTCCCACAACACACATCACTTTCTGACATGCCTGAGTTACTCATTTTTTTCTTTTCTGTTTGTCTCTCCCGGCCCACAGGCATCTTTGTTTTAATCACTCATGAACCTCACACATCACTTGAGGACACTGTCTGATTGATATTGGTTCCGTAAAAATATTTGTGAGATGAAAAGATTTAAACTAAAGCTGGGCCAGTCCACAACTGCATTTTATCTAAAGCACTTTTTCCACAAGTAGACTTTCTGAAAGCCCCAGGGCATTGGAGAGGAAATGAGTCATCCCATTTCTGACGCCTTTGCTGACAGCCATCTGCGAAGCACAGGTTCTTTGGGCACCAATCTGGGGAATGAGGATGAGGGAGGTGGCCAAGGGGTTCTGTGGTGGCAGGAGAAGTTCAAATACGGTCAGCTTCCTGCTGCCAACAAGGTCAACCAGGAAGAAAATGAAAACAGACCTAGTGAGTCCTGAGGAGAAGTCAAAACACCCTCCATGGGCATCTCCACCCCTAAGAGGGACCCTCCACAGGCACCTCCACCCCTAAGGGGGCACCCTCCTTGGGCACCTCCACCAGCACCTCCACCCCTAAGGGACACCCTCCACGGGCACCTCCACCCCTAAGGGACACCCTCCTTGGGCACCTCCACCAGCACCTCCATCCCTCAGGGACACCCTCCACGGGCACCTCCACCCCTAAGTGACACCCTCCATGGGCACCTCTACCTCTAAGAGGGCCTTTGCAAGGCACCCTCACCCCTACGGGGCACCCTCCATGGGCATCCCCACCCCTAAGGGGCGCCCTCCATGGGCATCTCCACCCCTAAGGGGCGCCCTCCATGGGCATCTCCACCCCTAAGGGGCGCCCTCCACGGGCATCTCCACCCCTAAGGGGGCACCCTCCATGGGCATCTCCACCCCTAAGGGGGCACCCTCCATGGGCATATCTACCCCTAAGGAGGCACCCTCCACCAGCACCTCAACTCCTAAGGGGCACCCTGCACAGGCACTTCCACCCCTAAGGTTTGCCCTGCATGGGCACTTCCATTCCTAAGGTGCACCCTGCATGGGAATCTTCATTCTTAAGGAGGCTTGCCAGGCCCTCCCACAGTCCACAGAAGAGGGCAGGGAGTTGAGGGGAGGTGGCAAAGGAGCTGCTGGAAACTGTAGGCGTGTGTCCAACACAGAGGGTCGAAAACCACCTCAGTACCCATACAGGGCATGACCAGTGGTTAACGCCTGTTGCCCAGCATAACTGTCAACTTTTATTGTTTGCGATTGTTAATTATTATTTCTCTCTCAAAATGATATGGTCACCTGATCACTATAAATGCTCACACTGATCATCTTAAGTCGGGGCCAGCATATGTGTGGCAGGTTGCTATAGACGTCCTGTTCCTCTGTTCATGGCAGACATTACTAACCAGTCCCATCACTGTTTCCCCTGAGCCTGGAGATGGCTTCAGAATCCTCCTTACAACAGCATTATGGGCATATTGACGGGTGAGAGGGGGGTCCACACAGTGGAGTGCCCTTGCAAGGGGTGTCAGAGTCTGGGTTTGGAGGGGGCCCACATGGGGTGGCAGAGATGTGAGATTGGTTGTGTACAGGGAGATCGCGTTGGAAGAATAATTGTCTTAGGCCACACATAAAATACTCTAACACTAACGATAGCTGATGAGCTAAAAAAAAATTCGCAAAAATGTCTCATCATGTTTTAGCAAAGTTTATGAATTTGAGCCACATTCAAAGCTGTCCTGGGCCACAGGCAGCCCACGGGCTATAGGTTGGACAAGCTTGCTTTAAATCATCTTTAGATCACATATAATACTAATAACAATGTAAATGCTATGTAAATATTTCTTACGCTGTTTTATTTAGGGTATAATGATAAGAAAAAAATATGTTCAGTACAGATACAATTTTTTTCCTGGATATTTTTGATCCATGGTTGGTTGAATCCGTGGATGCGAAACCCAGGAATGTGGAAGGCCAACTCTGTGTGTGTGTGTGTGTGTGTGTGTGTGTGTGTGTGTGCATGCGTGCATATGATACATATATTCCCCAGCTCTATCCACTGAGAGAGGCCTGGGAGCGGTGAGCATGCTCAGGCCCAGGTCTTGGCTTCTAAATACCACTTTCCACTAAAAGAAACCAGGGTTCTTTGGAGAAATGACTGATTTCAGGAAAGTACAAGATGTGCCTGGAACATCTTGTTCAGAAAGCAAGGAAGTGCTCAAAGAATGATGGGGCTTCTATCGAATGACCCAGAAGCCAGCTTGAATGGATGTCCACCAACCAAATCTGAGACAACATGAACACTGAAATAAGTAACAATGGCAATAGATTATAACCCATTGACTAAAATAAGCTAATAAATAAATAAATGAATGAAAACTGCAAGTCTGATGGGGAATACTTGCATATACCATGAAAGTACCTTCTCACAAAATATTTATTAACTACGAAGAGAAAAAGAGTAAGTTTACAGTGGAGAAGCCTTGCAGATACCACCTTAATTAAGTGGTCAAGGTGAACATCACCAGTCATGAGTAAAACGGAAATCCTGCATCAACAGACACTTATCAAAATAAGATGTTTGTCCGGCCAACAAGCGTATGAAAAAATGCTCAGTATCACTGATCATTAGGGAAATGCAAATCAAAACCACAATGAAATACCATCTTATCACAGTCAGAACAGTGATCATTAAAAAGTTAAAAAACAACAGATGCTGGTGATGTTGCAGAGAAGAAGAAACACTTTTACACTGTTGGTGGGAATGTAAATTAGTTCGACCATTTTGGAAGACAGTTTGGCAATTCCTCAAAGACATAGAAGTGGAAATACCATTTGACCCAGCAATCCTATTACTGAGTATATACCCAAAGGAATAGAAATCATTTTGTTATAAAGATACATGCATGTGTATGTTCACTGCAGCGCTCTTCACAACAGCAAAGACATGGAATTAACCCAAATGCTCATCAATGATAGACTGGATTTTTAAAATGTGGTACATATATACTATGGAATACTATACAGCCATAACAAGGAATGAGATCATGTACTTTGCAGGGACATGGATAGAACTGGAAGCTGTTATCCTCAGCAAACTAATGCAGGAATAGAAAACCAAACACCACATATTTTAACTTGTAAGTGGGAGCTGAACGATGAGAACACATGGACATGTCTTGGGGGACAGCACACACTGAGGCCTGGTGGTGGGGGTGGGGAAGGGGAGCATCAGGAAGAACAGCTAATGGATGCTGGGCTTAATAGCTAAATGATGGGTTGATCGGTGCAGCAAACCACCGTAGCACATGTCTAATTATGTCACAAACCTGCACATCCAGGGTACATCCTAACATGTACCCTGGAACTTAAAAGCTGAAGAGAAAAAAAAATTGGAAATCCTGGGCTACCAGAGTTCAGTATCCCTTACGTGAGGCTCCTGCCCAAGATGCACCATCTGAGTCTCATCACAAGAAAACATCAGACAAAACCAAACTGAGGGGCAGCCTTATAAAATAACTGGTCTGTAAGCTTCAAAAACGTCAAGGTCACGAAAGTCAATGACAAAATGAAGAACTGCTCGAGACTGAAGGATGCGACTATTAACTGTGACCCATGATGCTGACATCATTGGAACAATCGGTAAAATGTCACTGGAGACAGGATTAGGTGGTAGATACGTATCAATGTTTGTTTCCTGATTTAAGCGTTCTGATGTGGTTCTGTCAGAGAAAATGTTTTGTTGGTAAGAAACAGATGCTAAAATACTTGCGGGGTGATGGGACATCAGGTTGGCAACTTTCAAATGGTTCAGAAAAAAGTTTCTTTGAACTGGACTCCCAAGTTTTTAGTATGTCTGTGATTGTTTCGCGATTTAAGAAAAAGTGAAAGGGAGAATTGGAAATTCAAAGAAGAAAAAATAATGGCATAAGCAAGTTATGGTTCAAATAAAAAGCAATATAAATGAGGCATGAATGACCATAATGATATATAGGTTTTGGTGTTTGCTATGGTTTGGATATGGTTTGTTACCACCGAAACCCATGCTGAAATTTGAATTCCCGTGTGGCGGTGTTGGGCGTGGGGCCACGTGGGAGATGTCTGGTTATGAGGGCAGATCCCTCATGAACAGATTAGTGCTCTCCCAAAGGGGTAAGTTCTTCCTCCTGAGGCAATGAAATAGCTCTGGAGAAAGCAAGTTGTTAAAGAGCCTGGCTTCTTTGGTTTCTCTCTCTTGCTTCCTCTCTTGCCATGTGATATCTTGGCACAGGCTGGCTCTCCTCACACTTTCCACCATGAGTGGAAGCAGCGTGAGACCCTCACCAGATGCAGCTGTGAGTCTTGAACCTTCCAGCTGCCAGAATTGTGTGCCAAGTAAACCTTTTTTCTTTCTACATTACTCAGCCTCAGGTATTATGTTATAGCAGCACTAAACAGACTCGGTGTTTGAAGGGTAAACTTCAGCTGCATAGAACATTCTGTGTGTGTGTGACAATTCTCAGGCTCAGTGCAGCAGGGAACAGAGGAGATCACGCTCTGAGCTTTGATTTTCATGGGGATGAAGGGTGAGACCTGGCACAAAGACCCTCAACGGTTAGAGACGGCCTGACTCCTCAACACCAGCGAAAAGAGTCTTCCCCAACTGATACGGTTTGGCTGTGTTCCCATAATTCCCACATGTTGTGGGAGGGACCTGGCGGGAGGTCATTTGAATCATGAGGCGGTTTCCCTCATACTGTTCTCGTGGTAGTGAGTAAGTCTCATGAAATCTGATGGGCTTATCAGGGCTTTCCACTTTTGCATCTTCTTCATTTTTCTCTTGCCACCGCCATGTAAGAAGTGCCTTTTGCTTCCCACCATGATTCTGAGGCCTCCCCAGCCATGTGGAACTGTAAGTCCAATTAAGCCTCTTTTTCTTCCCAGTCTCGGGTATGTCTTTATCAGCAGCGTGAAAACGGACTAATATACTAACCAAGATGGGCTACGTGATTTGTGGGGCCTGGTGAAAAATGAAAATGTGGGATCCCTTTTTCAAGAATTATTAGGAATGTTGAGAATATGGCAGCAGAGCATTAAACTAAGCTTGGTTTAACACAACAGCACAGGTTGCATGCCCAGAATCTGTCCCTTTCTATGACATCTGCCAGGAGCTGTTGCTTTAACCCTTTTCCCATTCAGAAAAAAAAAAAAAAAAAATTCTGCTTGCTGGCAGCACTCATTTAATTTTACATAAACACACTCTTTGAGGATGAAGCAAATCTCACTGATTTTCAATGTGAAAATAAAATATAAAAACTGTTCTTGGAGTTATTTCTAAACAGAACTAACATCAGAATCATCTGAATCATCAGAATTGTCTATTTCAGAAAACTCGGATTCATCAAATGAATCTTTAGCCAACAACTGTTCGAGAACAATGTTAACACCACATGTAGAAATGCCGCGTTTTCCAGGATTTGACATTTTCAGCGTTCGAGAATTGCTGTATTTTGTAAATGGAAATACCACTACTAAACACAGAATGCTAAAAATAGAATGATGGCTTTTGTTTCCAAAGTCGGTATACTAGCCATGTGAAAATAATAAAATAAGTGAGAGATTTCATGGCAAAGCTATCTCGGGGTAAACGCTGCAGCCACAAAAGTGCTGCTGGTGAGTATTCTCAGTGCAAATGGGAAAAGGGCTAAGAACTGGTCCTTTTATAATACCCAGGGATGACATGAAAAATTTATTTATAAGGATGCTCATCAGAGTTTTATTTATAATGCTGAACACTGGAAGCATCACAAATGTCCAACAGGGAATGTCTAAATCACAGCATATCCAGAAGATGGGATATTATGCAGTCATTAAAAATTGTGTTTTAGAGCAGGCATGGTGGCTCACACCTGTAATCCCAGTACTTTGAGGGGTCAAGGCAGGTGGATCACTTGAGACCAGGAGTTCAAGACCAGCCTGGCCAACATGGCAAAATCCCATCTCTACTAAAAATACAAAAATTAGCCAGGAATGGTGGCAGGTACCTGTAATCCCAGCTACTCGGGAGGCTGAGGCAGGAGAATTGCTTGAACCCAGGAGGCAGAGGTTGCAGTGAGTCGAGATCACCCCACTGCACTGCAGCCTGGGTGACAAAGTGAGACTCTGTCTCAAAACAAACAAACAAACAAACAAAAAATGTGTTTTGAGAAATAGTGAATGACAGGGGAAATGCTTTTATACAATGGTAGGTGAAAAAAATGCAAAACAGTAAACTGCATCTTATATTACCAACTTTGTGAAAAGAAAAATTACCCAAACATATGAGTATAGCAAAAATAAATAAATAAAACAATAACAACAACAACAACAACAAAACAGTGGCAGGAAATATAATAAAATGTAAACAGAGGTTATTTTGGGTGATGGGATTATAGGTGGTTTTATTATCCTTTTAATACTTTCCCATATCTTATAAATGTTCTACTATGAGTACATCTAATTTTCTAATTAGAAAATATTTTAAAATTGTATTCATTTGTTATAACGAGTCTGTTTGGCTTTATAATTAAAATTTTAATTAAGAAAAAAGTGAAGTAAAAGAAAAGCCATGATGCAATCAGTATTTATGGCACACGTCCCGTGTCGGGGTGTAACGCTTGGTTCTGGAGGAACACTGAGGGAGCAGTGAGAAACACGGACGGTGCTGGTGACTTCATGGACTTATCTTGTTGGCGAGGCAGAAGGGTAAACAAAAAACATGTCAGTGTGGTCAGCACATTCTGAGTCTTTCCATGCACGTCTCCCAGGGTTCTGGCAGGATCCTGAGTCCACCAGAACCTCTGTGGGTGGCCACCCTGGTGCCTGCAAGCTGAGCCTCACGTGACCACAGAACAACCAAAGCCTGGGGTGGGGGTTTGGGGGGAACACGCCCATGTAACTTCTGTGTTTCAATGATGCATGCCGGGGAAAATGTTTGTTAAACATATTACCCTTTAATAAACTATAACTTAAAAGGCAATGGCAGGTTCTAAGTAATCAATACGACATTGTAATAATTTCAAGCAAACAGATTTATATTCCGTGCACCTTGGACAGCAATTACTTTATTCTTCTAATATACTTGTGAGTGCTGCTTTATTTTCACTTAAACCAATTTGCTTTATTGACCAAATCAAGTCCTGTGGCCATAATATCAACCCTTCTCCCGTCCTCTAACTCAGCAAATCCAGTTCCCATCAATAATTATGACAAGGGTGGTGATTTCTTTCCCCAAAGCTAAGGCATCATGGACGAGATCTGTCTAGAGGTATCACTTTCCCATTCTCCCTTCTCCAGGCAGGAGAGAAACAGGCAGGGGGCTTGTCCATGCAATGAGGTCAAGGGTCAGAAAACAAATCCCAAAGCATGAAAACGTGAGGACATGGAGGAAGGGAACCAAAAAGGAAGGGAGGGAGGAGTGCAGGAGAAAGAAAGGAGGCTGGAAGAAGGGCGTAAAATCTGGGCCACGTACAGCTGGAGCCTCGAGGAAGGTCACTCTGTCCTGACCAGCGCAGCCCCTACATCCTTTTTTTGGCAAGAGCCAGTTTGCAGAGGGAGCCTGCAATCTCCAGTTCTCCAGGTTGATGCGCCCAGGTCAGGTTGTAAGCAACTCGCTGGGACGTGCCATTAGCTAAAGACCAACAACCTCTTCCCTCCTTGTGGTGGTGCAGCAACTTTGTGCAACTAATCAACTAATTCATTCAGCTTCAGAGAGGTAGGTCAAAGCCTCTATGATTTAGTCAATTAAGGGCCAGAGTTTCACTTGGTGTTCAGGTCTTGGCAATAGTTTTCTTGACCTTTTTTTTTTTTTTACTATGTAACTATCCCTCAGAAGCCTTTAACTTACTGCATTTTTCACCCTCAACTGGCCCACATGTTTCCACTTGTACTCTGGAAGGGCCAGCAATTAGGCCTGTGCATCCAGGTTGGTGTCCCTGAGACACAGAGGAGGGCGGTTTTGGGGGGTGAATCTAGCTGTCGTGCAAAGAGGAAGGTGCACAACATTTCCTGCACCAGTTACCCACGTCCTTGGAAAGTGTAGATGTCTATTGAACTCACAGCCAGGGAGCTGAGCTGGGGCCTGAAGGCAGCACTGCTACCCTCTCAGCTTCTGTTCTCCAGAGCCAGAGCTGCTTTCCTGGGTGGGGGGTGGCAGGATTTCAGAAACTCAGCCAGGAGCTCATGGAGAGACTCCAGGTTAGGGTTTTCTCCTGGTAAAATCTGGTTCCCCAAATGAGCTCACCCTGACTAAGCCCTGCCTGTACTCCAGTTCTAATGCAGGGCCCCAGCCTGGGTCCCCAGGGCTGGAATTCCTATGTGTCTTCCATCCATCCATCCATCCATCCATCCATCCCTCCATCCATCCATCCATCCATTTCTCCATTCATTCATGCATTTAATTAATTATTAATTGAGTCCCACTTATACACCAGCACCGTCCCCATTACCAGGTACATAATCATGAACCATGAACCAGGCACTGTTCTTGGAGTGGGGCCAGATCATGTCAACAGAATCACAGCACACAGAGAAGTATGTACAACGTTGGGCGTGTACGGGGTTCAGAGGAAGCCCAGGGCAGGGCACAACTAACGTCCTAGAAGGTAAGGCTTCCTGGAGGAGGCAGCATCCTAGCTGGGCTCTGAAGTCTGCAAGGTGATCCATGCAATAGTAAGATATGGCCCAGCAGAGGGCGCTGCTTGATCCCTTGCCTGAATCTCAACTCAGGCCAACCTTCCACCTGAACAGCTAGTTCTACGACTCATGAGATGCCTATCAGGCAGTTCTCATGCTGTCTCTGCAGGCACCTTCCATGCTGACCCTGCCAGCTGGCCCTGCCTTCCTATGTCTGCCCTCATCATTCCTGGCCAGAATTTCTGTGAGACCTTGGAGGTGGGCAGACTCCACCATGCATGTGTGATGTGGCCAATTCTGTGAGAGAACAATAGCATCCTAAGTGGAGTTATTTTGACACTGTTCCAGTTTGCACAGAGGAATCAGGCTCCATGTGCTGTGCAATGCACAACTCTAGGAGGCGCCATTCCCACAAACGTCAGAGTGTCCCCTGGAATGGTTCAGTGCAATGGCCCCAAGAGGAATATTCTTCACTCGTACAAAGAAATATGCTACGTGCTTTCTCTTGAAACACATGGCCCACTTGTACTATCTTTCATTTCCCACTTTTGGAAGAAACCTGGGTAGAGGGAAATATTTCTTTAAGAAAAACCACTGTGCAGACACCATAAGAAATGGCCACTGCTCTTCAGCCTGAGCACTGGAGAGATAGCCTGAGAGGGTGTGGCCTGGGAAGCCAGATGGCCCACGTCCTCTCCCCCAAGGCTGTGGCTGTCCATCAGTCCTGCCTGTTGCAGCCATGTGGGGATTTAGGGCCAGGAGGCCAGGCCTTCTGATTCTTCAAGAAAAGTCATACATCTGGGTTTGTGTGTGAAACTCCCAGATTTCTCGATGTGGGTGCAAATATGTATAAAACACTGGAGGGCCCAAGGGCTCTGTGCGTGCAACCCTGGCCCTGGAGGGTGCAGGCTGTTGGCATCTGGAGGCTGTGATCTCCGAGGGGAACTCTGAACCATGGGCAGGATGAAAGGGGAAGGAAAGCAGGCTGGGACCCCTCTAGCCAGGACATGCTAGAAGGTGCTGGTAGTTCCGTGCTTGGGTACATTTTCAGGAAGTTCAAATGACTGGAAGCCAGGAAACTCCATGCTCCTCCAGTGTCAAAGTAGAAAGGTGGGTTCACCCACACTGATAGCTTCATGCTGCCTGGTCTAAGCATGGCCTGGGGCAGGGCCACCAATGGAGAGGCAGCTGGTCAGCTGGTCACATGCCCTACCTCTTTAAGAAACCCCACTCCTACATCATAACGAGACAGACTCAGTTTGCTGGGGTCTGAGGTTTATATAGTTCTTTTTTTTTTTTTGAGAGACAGGGTCTTGGTCTTGATCTGTCATCCAGGCTGGAGTGCAGCAGTGTGATCATGGCTCACTGCAGCCTCAACGTCCTAAGCCCAAGAATTTTCCTGCCTCAGCCTCCTTAGTAGCTGGGACTACAAGCACTTGTCATCACACCAGGCTAATTGTATTTATTTTTAGTAGAGACAAAGTCTCCTATGTTACCTAGTCTGGTCTCAAAACTCCTGGGCTCAAGTGATACCCCTGCTTTGGCCTTCCAAAGTGTTGGGATTACACTGCACCCAGCATGGGTATTTTTTTTTTTTAATGAAAAGAATACATAACTCCTTATGTATTCAGTTGCAGGGGCCTGGAGACAGCCTGTGACATGGCCTGCTGATGTCTGCTTGCACTGACTCACCAGAGCCAATTATACATCTTTCCTCTCAACTTTGCACTTAATGACATTATGCTGGTAGCCTGAGAACTGGCCATGGCGGGAGTACTCACACTATGGAGATGGGCAAATGTCACAGATCAGGCTTTTCCCCCTGGAGAGCTGGTTGTTCAACATTTACCAGCACACCACTGCACGTGCAAATGAGGGCCCTAAGCTTGAGCATCATTAGCTCCGCGGTAAACTTGCCTCTGATCATAACACATTTATCAGACAGGGGCCCATGAAGAACAGAGCAGAGAAAAACCTAGAGCCATGAGGTCAGACAGGAGGAAAGACTGTTTTCTGAAGTGGAAGAAAATACGAAAAGACCCTTCTGAGAGGAAGAGGTTTTCCCTTCTCAGTTTGAACTGGGAATGAAAAGATTTTAAAAGTCTTTTTTGTTATCCCCAAAAGGCAAGACTGAACCTGGAGTTTCCCTTTGAAAAGTGCATGGTTTGGGGGCATTTGCTGAATAAAATCATCCCAAATTAAAATCTCACTTCCTTCCAGGGGCTAGAGAGCATGTCTGTTTGTCTGGGGCTAAAGGACCTCCATTCATTTTAAGGGAAGAGATTCATCAGTGAGGACGGGCTGAGAAGCTTCTAGGGAAGATCCCACCCCAGCTCCTGCATCCTGATGCCCTTCAGCAGAGAGGCCTCGAGGACCAGGGTCCCCAGGGTCTGGCAGCCTCGTGGGCTCAGCCCCGCCCCATTCCAGCTGGTTGCAGCCTGAGATTCAGTGCCGGTGTGCACAGACGCCTTCTGGAAAAGGGCTGTTAGGACCTTGGCAGCCAGGGCTGTGTTGCTGCTGTTGCTCGGGCAGGGGCCTCTGTCCTGCCCACTCTGAAGCTGGTGGGGCTGCACCCAGCTGCTGGCTGCTCCCGGGGGGCTCAAAGCGTCCTTCATGGTGTGGGGGAGGCCACTTTGCCGACTGCCTGGAGCGGGGCTGTATTTACTTGGACCAGCTGCCGACTGGCAAAGGATCACAGGAAAGGTGTCTTTTCCAAAGACAGCCCTGAGGCCCTGTCCACTCAATCACGCTTTGCCCCATAAACCGTGGGGCAATGCGTCCCTCCTGGTTAGGCCACATGCCGGTGCGCTCCGAATGCTGCATTTGCCAGCTGTTGGGGAGGAGGCGCCCGCTGCAGCCCGCAGCTGCGGATGAATGTCAGCCCCTGCCTGCTCAGCAGCTGCTACCTGACTGGACAGGGAGCTTCTGCCTAAGCCAAGGGCTGCCTGGCCACGCTTGGTTCAGGACACTCCCTGGAGCAGGTGATGTCTTGAGATGGCAGAGGGACGAGGAAGATGTGGGCAGGTAGAGGGGGACGAGAGAGCACTGGGGGCAGGAGCCACCAGAGTCGATGCCTGGGGTCAGCGAGACCCTGGCTAGCTGGGATCCCTGGGAGTAGCTCAGGGGACTCTTTAGAGGGTTAGGGCTTCAGGTTGCAGGCACTGGGGCAGCACTCAGCAGGTGGAGCAGAGGGAAGGCCTTGGTCGGATCTGCTATTTAGAATGAGCATTGCACCTGCTGTCCAGAAAGCCCTGCACCCACACCTCCGCCCAGTGCACCAGGGAGGCAGCCCTTCACACACTCACTGGACCCAGGGTCTGCTGTCCCAGCCCTGTCACTGCCCCCAGCAGCCCTGCCCAGTCCTACTTTTGTTCCAGAACAGGGAACCCTAGGCTACAGCCCCTGTCAAGGCCAGCCCAGCTCCAGTAAAATCAGATCCAAATTCTGGGATCTCCAGCTGCCTGTTTAAGGACACCTGATGGTCACAGAATTTGGACTAGGATGCAGAGAAACCGAACCCATAGCAAATGGCAGTCTCCAGCAGCAGGGTCGCAGAGTGAACCTAGGGGCAGGCGCCTCCTCCCCGTCCTTTGATTCTGCCACAAAGCCCCTCCTTGCCGCGCTCACCCTGAAAGTGCTGAGTCAGTTGCAGTTACTTTTTAATGAAAGTGCAGAGCAATTTATTTTGCATGAGAATCTCCAACTATCTGCCCCTCTGGGAACCAGACTCCAAGGGGTGGGGAAAGGAGCTACGGGGTTTTATGAGCCCTGTCACTTAATACACACGATGACGGGGGCTAGAGTTTCACCTCTGGGGGCTGCCAGGGATGCTTGGCCCACTCTGCCTTTGTCAGCGTTTAGTTTAATGCCACGAGGAGGTTGTTACAGCCCAAGTCTATAAATAAAGGATTTACAATTAAGGTTATTAGCATCAGGTGGAACCTAAACTTGGCAACCTTGCATTTCATGCACAGAAATAATCGTGTAGTGCATTTTGTTCTGATTTAAACAACAACAGCAATAAGACCGGAGCTCACCCATGGTGGGCTGCCCTTGCTAAAACATTTTCACACCTGTGGCAGCACCCCAGGTTCCTGTGGGGTAGAAGTCTCTTTGAAAGGTGCCTGTGGGTCTCAAAGTACAGGGACTGGCTGGGGCATCACCTCCTGGGGTCATAGGCTGTATCCCAGGGTGGTGGCCACAGGGAGGGGACAATACTAGGTGGCTGTCTATCAAACCTGCCAGCTGAGGTTCAGGAGGTGTGGTCTTCAGCCAAGTCCCCTGTATTTGCATCAGTGACATATTCCAAGGTCTTCTCCAGCTCGCAAGGGGCCACTCATTTCCGGTCCTGCACCCAAGAAAGTGCTGAGGTTTCTCGGGCACAGAAACTGCACTGAGAAATCGCAGCTTTGCCCATCTCTAGCGTGTGACTGGGCCATACTCGCAGCCTGGACGTCCCAGAGCCCCTCCGAGTTTTACTTTAGGGCCATGTCACAGGGCAGGTCCTGAGCCCACATACTCTGTCTGACGTAAAGATCGAGCCTGGCCCTGCACACCAGCATGCTTTCTTCAGGAAAAGACCTGGGGGTGGAGGCAGGTGGCACTCGCTGGGGACTGCAGCTTCCCCAGCTCAAGGAAGAGCTTCCAACCCTCAGCAGGCATTGTCCCAGAGGGCTGGGGGCCCTGCCAGGGGTGCCTGACTTCAGAAGACACATGCTGGCCAATCAGAGCCCTTTGTTACCAGAGTCATTCGTTCATTCATTCACTGAAATTCACTGAGTTCCTCCCTTGGACTCAGCTCTCACCCCTGGCATGGACCTACCTGCCTTGCTGCCTCAATGGCCTGTGGGTGGCTGGCCCAGGGTGGGGTGGGCGGCTTGTGGTGTCCACATCTCAGCCATCTCCCTTGACTCTCCTTTTTTTGGATGGGATCTTCCCTCTCCCCTCCCCTCCTCTCTCCTTCACTCCCTTCCCCTCTTCTTCCCTTCCCTCTACCCTCCGCTTTCTTTCCTTCTTTCTGAATCTTTTTCAAAATCCGAGACAGAGTCATCTGTACCGGGCAAAAGGCAAACCCACTTCCTCTGGCCCCGAGGCAACCTCAGGGACAAGCCATAAACCTCACTTTCGCTGGCCTTTATCTAAAGTTGAGGACTGCTAGTGGAACCCCAAACCAGCCCAGCAGCAGCCCCCCAGGCCCCAACTCTGCCCTCTGTGGTCTTAGGAAGGAGTGAGGAGCCCCCACTGTGGCCTCAGCTCCCCTCCATCTGAGTGTCCACTGCTGTGACCCTGGGCAGCTGCTGGCCTTCTGCAGCCAAAGCTCGTGCCGCCGAGGACATGCCGGACAAAGACAGAGGGCGTGGGCTGGCCAGGGAGGTGGGGAGCAGGTAGTGCCACCCCACAGGGCTGGGCCTCAGCTGCCTAGGAGGGTGACGACTGCCACTTGTTTAAGGGGAAGCAGATTTTTCGTGAAACGTGACACAAATTCATTTGGACTAATAATACTCCATCCACAGCGGCTTCTCCTCCCTGGGTCTGCGGCAAGCTCTCCCCGTGTGGTGCTGGGGTGTCAGGAAGATTTAATTCCTCCCTTTCTAGAATGGATGCTTGGAGGGGGAATGTTGATGCAAACTAAAATAGGCCCGCGGCCCCAGCCTCGGCCCCCAGCCAGCCTGGGCTCTGCTGAACGCTATGATGTTTCTCACGGAAAGGAAAGTCTAATGGATTTCTTCCTTCAGGCAATTAAAAAGTGATTTGTCACACACCAAGATGTATGGCTTTGTATTGGCAGATATGAGGCTGCCAGGGGCGGGGTGGGCAGGGTGACCGGTGATGGGAGGGGCATCAGGAGCCCCAGGAGCCCCCAGGGGAGCCAGGCTGGGCAAGGGCAGGGTTCAGGGTCAGGAGAAGGCTCCAGGTACAGTAGATGAGGCTTGACCATGCGACATCCGGAAGGGCCCTGCTCCTGGCTTCAAGCGAAGAAGTCTGGACATTTTCTTTTTTTCTTTTCTTTTCTTTTTTTTTTTGAGACAAGATCTCACTCTGTCATCCAGGCTCGAGTGCAGTGGTGTGATTATGGCTCACTGCAGTCTCTGCCTCCCAGGGTTCAAGCGATTCTCCTGCCTCAGCCTCCAGAGTAGCTGGGATTACAGGTGCACACCACCATGCCCGGCTAATTTTTATATTTTTAGTAGGGACAGGGTTTCACCATGTTGGCCACCCTGGTCTCAAACTCCTGACCTCAAGTAATCTGCCCACCTTGACTTTCCAAAGTGATGGGATTACAGGCGTGAGCCACTGCGCCTGGCCAATGTTTTCTAATGTCTAGTCCAGCTGGAGAAGTCCAGGAGCCCCAGACCCGAACAGTCCACACCCCCAGCCTCTCTGACACACTCAGTGGGGAGACAATGTGGCTCCATGCTTCCTGTTGCAGGGACACCTCACCTCTTCCTCCCTTCGGAGTAGCCCTTGGTACCTCTTGGCAGTTCCTTCTTTGGGGAGAAAGCTATTGGAGGTCGAGAGTAAGGACCTAGTCCTTCTCCAGCCCCAGCTGCTTGGTGCCAGGAGGGTCTCTCCTGATTCCTTAGTTTGAGGGCAGTGTAGGTAACCCCAGCTCACCTCCCTGTCTTCCGTTAGCTGCCTGCAGGGGGCACAGCCGGCCTGTGTCCTACCTCAGTGGAGCCTCGAGTAGAGCCCGGCAGGGAAGAGCCTACCTCTGGAGGGGGGCTCGGGACCCATCGGTACCTGTAGCAGGGGAGGGGCGCCCCCGACTGACCGGGGACGCTGAAGGGAGACTCCTGGGCACATCCCCACTGCTGCCCAGCACCCAGGCACCACAGCACTGGAGGAATTAACCCAGGAGTTCGCCTCCAGCTGCCTTACTCTTGTCTCTCTCAGTAGGTTCAGAACTCAGACAGGGAAAACAAGGTACTAGTTACCGGGACCCTCAACTCCCGCCTGGGCCTCCCCTCTCTCTCGTCCAGATGAAATCCCATCCTTCCCAAAGAGCCGCCACCTGCACTGGTCCAATAAGAGTCTTCTGTCCCGAACTCTTTGGGGCCCAGGGTCCATTCCACCCTTTGACATTCCCCATATGTGGCCCTGCCGGCCTGTTTCTCTTTCTGTCTTTCCTTCCCTTTTTTTCTTCCTTCTCCAGCATGGATTAAATCTCCCTCCATCCATCCACTCATTCATTCTTCTATCAGTGATTGGGCACCCATTGTAAACAGTCACCACCAGGCTGATGGGGAGGCAGGTACTGCTTTCAACTCCAGGGAGAAGAGGGAGGTTGCCAAGCCCTACACTTTTTGTAAGTTTCAATACCTGACTGGTAAATACCTGTGGCCTAAGTGATGGATTAAAGAAGCTGAACTCAGGGGGCCAAAATGGGAGGATTGATTGGGCCCTGGGCAACATGGTGAGAGCCCCGTCCCTAAAAAATAAAATAAAATAAAAATTAGCTGGGCACAGGGGTGCATGCCTGTAGTCCCACATACTTGGGAGGCTGAGGTGGGAGGATCACTTGAGCCCAGGAAGCTGCAGTGTGCTGTGACTGCACCACTGCACTCCCGTCTGGGCAACAGAGTGAAATCTGTCTCTAAAAAAAATAGAAAGAAATGAAAGAAGCTGAGAAGATGGCCACCTCGAAGGGTGAGTGGCAGTCCTGACTCGGGGGCACTAATGTGCAAGAATGTCCCCTCCACCAAGAATCCGAAGGTCACATAGGAAGGACTGGCCATATGGAGATGCCCCAAGGGCTGCAGCTTAGGGCTCAGGTGGGCCCAGGAGCCTCCAGGTACTGCTGGAGTCACCTGCCTCCTTTCCTGTCACTCATCTGCCGCCCCTGCCCCGTCCTCTCTGCCTTTCTTCCATTGCTTTCATTTTCTTCATGGTATTGAGCATCTAAAGGACTAGCATGGTGTGAAGCCTCAAGAATGCCAGCAGTTTGGGGCATTTTGTAGGTGGGTTAGAAAAAAATCCTCATCTGTTCAAAAGCCAACATTCAGCCCAAAGGTTCTGTGGTCGCCCCAGATGGACACCCAGAGAAGTGGAACAGGACCACCTGACCAGCTCACAGGGAGACCTGCCCGGTCAGAGTCCTCTGAAGTCGTAGCCGCTCCACGGACCACAGGCATGGCGTGGAAGGGCTGTTCATTCAGCGATGCTGCTCTCGGAAGCTCTATGCTTCTGGGGGTAGCTCAACTTCAAAACTTTCAGGAACAAAGAGATAGAGGGAGAGGCTGGGAATGGACCTGGTGAGAGGGAGGCTCCTCTCCTCTGGGTCCCCCAGCCTAGGGGATCCGGGCACACTTCTCTCAGGCCTGCTTCTGGTCTGAGACCTGTGGTGGGTCAGAATCGATCTCCTTCCTGGACCTGGGGTTCCTCTCCTGGAGTCTGGGGAACGAGGTGCTCAGGAGTCCCCTCTGCAGGTTTTTCGAGTAAGGATGGTGGTGGACAGTGAGGGCCCACCTTGCCTGGCAAAGTACTCAGCGGGTCTGCATGCATTTGCTCATGGAACCCCCAGCATGTCTGTGAGGCGGTGCCATGATGACTCAGCCCATTTTCCAGGTGAAGAGTGTGAGGCATGGAGAGGTAAGAACATCACAGACTCTGAGACTACCATGGAGGCACAGTGACAACAAGGCAGGAAAAGTGACTCTTAGGTCACTCTTTGCTCTCACCAGGACTTTACTATTCCCACCTTCCCTCCTTCCTTCCCCCTCTCCCTCCCATCCACGCTTCCATCCAACATTTATTGAGCATATTACGAGGTTACTGGCCTGGCGCAGTGGCTCGTGGCTCATGCCTGTAATCCCAGCATTTTGGGAGGCTGGGGCTGGTGGATCACCTGAGGTCAGGAGTTTGAGACCAGCCTGGTCAACATGGTGAAACCCCGTCTCTACTAAAAATACAAAAAATAGCCAGGCATGGTGGCAGGTGCCTGTAATCCCAGCTACTTGAGAGGCTGAGGCAGGAAAATTGCTTGAACCCGGGAGGTGGAGGTTGCAGTGAGCTGACATTGGGCCATTACACTCCAGCCTCGGCGACAAGAGCGAGACTCAGTCTCAAAAAAAACAAAACAACAGCAACAACAAAAACCCACATTCTGATCTACGGCTATGGAGCCGACGTTTGGGAGGGAAATACGATAAGAATAACGATGCACATGTGACGAGTCCCGACTGTGCGCTCCATATGCAGCTTCAAAGTGGCAGAGACTTAGAGAGACCCAAGTTTGAGACTTGGTTTTGCCACCTAACTGCTGTGCAGCCTCGGGCAGCTTCCTTAACTTCTCTGACGCTCCCTCATCTATAACCCACCGCCAGGGCCGCTGGGAGGATACCTGGGTTACAGGGGACAGCGACATTTGTGAGGCTCCCTGGAGCGGCTTGATTTCCATAAATCACCGGAACAAATGCACGGCCCCAGCTGCTAGGGACCGGCCAGAGTGCCGCTCTGCCTCGAATCAATAGACTTAATATTTAATAATAATCTGCTGAAAGGCACTTTGGTCAGCTCAATGCATCAGTGCCACACTAATAACAAATTACTTCTTAAATTATTAGCCTCGGTTCCTTTCATGAAGCTCTGGTTAAATTTGTATTGAGGAGGGAGGAGGACGAGCTGGGGCCAGCTGTAGCCTGAGGCCAAGGTGGCCATGCACGGGCTGTGCCCACACACATTTGCTTCCTTCTGTGTGGGTGGCAGTCACAGGTGGGCACAGGGAGCTGGGCAGGGTGCCAAGGCACCAGAGAAGGGAGGGTAGCAAGGGCTGTGGGTGGAACTGATAAACCCCCTGGGTGCAGGGAAGTCCCCCTCTGCTGGGCCCCAGAGAGACCCCACTCAGCTCCTGGTGGGTGGCAGGGGAGCATGCTAGGCATAGGCAGAGATGCCCCTCCAAGAATGCCCACCTGTGCAGGAAGCTTCTTATCAAGCCTTTTCTGGATATGTTGCCAGCATGTGGCCTCCCAGGACAGCCTCACTTCTGGGTTACACTTTATCCTGGTCATGGTCACCATCGGTCGTCAAACACCTACTATGTGCTGGGCTTTACATTACACCATTTCCATTAAAAACCCAAACACATCTTTAGGAGGGAGCGACTGCTTTGCCCCATTTTACAGATAGAGATGTCTGAGGTCCAGAGCTTGTACCCAGCAGATCTGGGAGCTACATCCGGGCCAGTGGGGCCCATAAGTGAATGTTTTTAACCTGTAGACAGCAGAAGGCTCACAGAGGAGCAGGCAACGTGGACTCGGGGCCTGCCTGCACGGCGCAAATCCTAGATCTTTCCCTTCCATGTGGTGTGAGCTCAGGTTAAGTTACTTAGGCTTTCTCTGCCTCAAGTTCCTCATCTGTGACAATAATGGTTCCTACCTCGAAGGGTTCTGTCTGGGCTCAGTGAACAGGTACTGTCTGCACGGGGTCAGTGCAAGGCCAGGAGGATGTGTCATGACTGTGTCCAGATCCCCACATGGTGTGCACCAAGAGGACAGACAGCCCCAGCTCACACAAGAGGAGAGATGCAGAGCCAGCCCTGCCATGCAGAGAAGCAGGTGGAGGCATGTCCAATGTTACAGGGAACTTGAGCAAGCCTGCCCCATGCCCATCTCTGCTGCACTCCTCCCTGCCATGAGCCCCTGAGAGCTGGTTCCTCAGCTTATGCTGCCTCTGGTCCTCTTGACCCCAAGAGCTATCCTGGACTTCTGTAGGCTGTCCTGACCTTTCTATGGGCTTTATGGAGGCCCCCTTCATTCTGTATCTACAACAGACCCGTGGGTTGGGCAGGCCTTGGCAGAAACTCCTGGTTAGTTGCTAGGAAGCAGAGGCTGCAAGCAGTGCACTGAATTCCCTGGGTGTCACGACTAGTTACTGGCATGACTAGTTACTGGCATCAACCCTGTGCTAGAGTTTCCACCCTACACAGGGGAACAGAAGGCATGGAACACATTCTGACAGACATTGTCAGCTGCTGCAGGGTGGAGCACGGCACAATTATTCTTCATTCACTCACTCACTTCATTCATTCATTCATTTACGTTTGATCTTAGCCAAAAGGCCAAGAAACAGCTCATTCATTCAATAGCTATGTGGTTTTCTAATTCAAATTCTGCCTCTCACTGACTTGGTGCAACTTGCCTGGCCTCGGTATTCCCATCTGTCAATAGGGCATGCTACCATCCTTCCTAGGACCAGCCACTGTGAGGGCACATCCCCCAGGCCTCATTTGAAAGCTCCTCACCAAGACCAATGCAGACGCTGACAACAAAAGTCAGATACCAGCCTGACTCAGAGCTGAGGAACCCAGGCTCCTGGAAAGAAGGCCAGATCTCCGGGGCCCTCTAGGAGATCCCTAGTTGTATTTATCTTTAGAAATAATTTTTTTTTTAAACCAAAATATTAGCTGTGGTTATCTTTGAGCTTTGAGTGTCTATGCCTGAAATATTTTATTTTATTCTTATTTTATTTTATTTATTTATTATTTCTTTCTTTTATTGAGACGTGCTGCTTCCTGTCTACCCAGGCTGGAGTGCAGTGGCCCGGATCTCGCTCACCTGCAAGCTTGCTGCCTCCCGGGTTTTACGGCCATTCTCCACTGCCTCAGCTCCCGAGTGCTTGGGACTACACAGGCCCCTGCCACCTCCTTCGCCCGGCTAGTTTTTTGTATTTTTGAGTAGAGACTGGGTTCCTCACCGTGTTAGCCGGATGGTCTCGATCTCCTGACTCGTAGATCGCAACCATCTCGGCCTCTCCAAGAGTGCTGGGATTACAGGCTTGAGCCACCGCGCCGCGAATAATTTAGAATTATTCCTGTCTATTCTGAAAGTTCTAAGTTTTCATCCATGAACATGGATTGCTAGTGTCATCACAAAGCTAAGGAAGGCAGTGAAACACTAACTCCCCCAGGCCTTTTTCCTTGAGGGCTAAGCCCTGAGTCTTGACTTCTGTTGTTTTTTTTCATTACCAACAAGGAAAAAGAAATGCGTGGAAAAGCTCAGGAACAAGATCAATCTGCTCTCGTCAATCTAAAGAGAGCAAGCTCTTTCTTCCCAAGGCAGCGATGGTGTGGGGAGACAGACAAGCCACAGGGACCCTTGTCTGGGCTGTGGGATTCTTGGTCCCACTGGTGTGGCAGTGGCCATGGGCTTCCTAACCCCAGGGCTCCGTCCCTAGTGGCTCAGGCTCCCTTTCTAGGCTCCTGCCAGCTGCACCCTCCAAACCTTCCCCAGCTGCTCGGAGCCACCTCTAGAGCATCAGTGCTGCTGTTTGTCCCAATCTCTGGCAGGTTTCAGAAAGAGAAAGGATTGGGGTGGAGGCTGGGAGAGAACAGACAGGCACAGGCTGAAGGTGTGAGGTCTGAGAACCACAGCCACTCATGGGGGGTCCCAAGTGAAGAGCCTTTTCCCCTTAACTGGTTGGGGGCATGAAACTAGACCTGGGCTTTCAGCTCCCTATCTCCAGGTAGAGACAGCTTTTAGTGACTTCCAAGAGGAAGTGCCTGGGCTGTGCCCGATGAGCATTCTGGCCTCTTATGCTCAAGACACAGGGCCCCAGGTCAGCTGCGCTGTGTTTCCCTGCTATCTCCCTGGCCCTGCCCCATCCAACGCTTCTGCAGGGCCAGGCCCCAGGCTCTGTGCTATACTCTTGCCTCTGGTCTCAGCTCCCTTTCGGCCTTCCTGTCTCAGGAGCGAGTTTAGACGTCTCAAAGTCCCAAGCTGCCTGTATTTTGAGGCCAGAGGTTGACCTGGCGCTGCTTGTCTTCCAGCTTTCCCTTTCCAGCCCAGGGATGGCTTTCCAGGGGTGGACTGTCTGGGAGATGATGGCTGTAGGAGGCTGGGACCAGCATGATGTCATGGTGAAGAGCTTGTGGGGATTCAGATCCTCGTCTATCACTCAGTGGCAGTTTAGGTCACCTTCCGGAGCCTTAGTTTCCTTCTCTGGAAACAGTCATTCCTTCCTGGGGTTAGGGTGTGAGTCAAACAAGATCATCAGATATAAAGCTCCCCACGGTGGCTACAGTCAGTGGTGGCTTTGAGTTTCTCAGGCTGCACAGTCAGGTAGGCCTGGGTACCTTACTCCTCGCAGGGGAGAGGAGCAGCTGCTGGCCCGGGGCAGGAAGAGGCAGGCCTGCATGCCCCGGTGACAGCCGTGGGGGTGGAGAGACCTTCTTAGCACTCAAAGTCCCTGTTGGAAAGGTTGTTTTCTTGGAAACACAGGCCCCAGCAGCTGGGCAAGGAAGAAAGTAGCTTAATGCCCAGAGACACAAACAGTGAACTCTTCAGACACCGCTCCTGGGGTGGCCAGCCTGGCTGGAGGGCTGGTCACCCAGCCCCATCTGGTAACAGAGAGCCAGGGCCTCCTCATGTCATCCTGGCCCTCTGGGCTGGCCCTGGCCTGGCCTTGGAGGCCCTGAGGGTGTCCAGAGGGCTCACTGCCAGAACCCAGGCTGGTGTTCTCCAAGTGAGCAGCTGGCCTCGCCCCTCGGCCAGGCCAGGAGGAACATGCCCTTCTCTGCCATGAATCACCGCACACTCATGCTTTGTCCCGCCTTTGTCCCTAACCCTCGGATTTCTGTCCAGGACTCCTCTGCCTTCCAGTGGCTCTTGCTGCTTCGTTCTGAACCCCCACAAGGCCAGCTCACAGCTGTGGTCTGCGTGCAGTATCCACGGCCTGGACAGACCTCAGGAATCCAGGCCTCGGCCTCTTCCACTGCAGGGGAGGCCCATGGCCAGCCTCTGTCCAGTTCATGCAGACTGTGGGGTCGGGGGCAGGGGTGTGCAGTGGCCACGGGCTCAGGAAGGAGAAGCAGAGGTGGGCCTGGGGCTTTGGTGCAGTAGGAGTGGAGTGGGGGAACTCAGGGAGATGCAGTAGGTTCAGACTGGAACTCCAGCCTCCAGGGCCCCTGGAGCCCCTGGGACAGGGCAGGCGGGGTGGGGAAGGGCCATCTCTCTTTCTTCTCAGCCCTGGAAACCTCTTCCCTGTGCTTCTGTCCTGCTTGTCCTTCTCCTTCAGTTTGCAGTGACAATGTCTCCTCCCTGGGAAGCCTTTCCCTAGGCATCCTGCCTTTCTTTAAAATGTTGATAGAGTGTTTATCATGGATTTTTTTGCATTAATCTTGATTTTCAAAAATATTCTATTAAAATATATTATTTGGCTTAACGATTTTTTTTGTACCACCTTGAATTTGTACCCCACGCCAGTGCCTCACTCTGGTCCTGGCCCTGCTAGGCTTCCCAGGTCTGGGTGGGCGCTCCCATAGGCCTTGGGTCTGTGGGATCAGGGGACCCACACTGTCTTGCCTGCCTCCCTCTTCAGACCGTGAGCAGCTGCCTGCCAGGCCCTGGTGGATGCTCGTGGAGGGAGTGCCCACTGGTCAGGGCTGCCCACCCTTGGCTGTGACCTGAGATGGAGGAGCAGGGTGGGGGGCGGTTTCACAGATATTCAGATGAGGATGAAATCACCCCGTATCTCTTGATACCTGCAATCATCTTCCCAGCTGGGATTGTTCTGGCGAAAATGAGCCTCCCTCTCCTCCCTGGAGCTGGCCTGTTGATGCTCAGAGCCATTATGAAGAAAACCATCAACTCGGCAACTCTCCAATTCTGTGAGCCTCTGCCTGAGGCCACATTGATAATAATATTATTGAAGAGATTTGCATATAAAGAAATTGTTCCCTTGATTAAAAAAAAACAACACGAGAACATCAATAGCATATCATCCTGTGGATGTGGAGAGAGGGGGCAGCCTGAGCCTTTGCAGAAGGTTCCAGAGTCAGGGCTGGAGCTGGGATGGGTGAGGGGGCTTGTCCTCTGCCTGCTGTGGGCCAGAGGCTCTAATGGTATGTGTGTGTGTGGGGTGATTTGGGGACCTGAGGACCACCGCGCTGCTCCCACCCTCCTGCAGGGCAGCCTGGAGAAAGGTGGGTGCTGGGGGCTGTCTGGGATACACATTTCATGGAAAAGGAAAATGGTAGAGCACAGCAACTCCTGGAGCCACAGCTAGCCCTGGCCAGCCCCCTGGAGAGAGGACGCAAGTCTCATGCAGTGCAACAGGGGCCAATGTGGGGGCAGGTGGAGTTTGGGTGTTAGATTGCATTTCTCAAGGGCAGGTCTGCAGCCCTTGATTTCTGTACTACAGGGTGCAGGGCTTGCTGAATGAATGAATGAATGAATGAATGAATGGCTATGTGAATGTGTGAATGGCCCACGCTGGTTTGTCAGGGTTCCTTTTCCCGACCTTGCTGGGAACATGGCATAGGACAGAAGGCTCAGCCAAGGAGAGAGGAATCAGTGGGGTAGAAGACAGGATTGCGAGTGAAAAACCTGAGGGCGAAGCTGTGGACCCCTTACCTACTGGGCCCTCCAGGATCCTGTGAGAGGCAGGATGTGAATGAAAAGCAGTCCTGGGTATGGTATGAACTGGTGGGTCCCAAAGTTTCTGATTTTAGGGGCAGCAAAGTTTAACAAATGAGGGAACTGCTTTCGGCAAGTTAGGAATAGCAGGAAATTATCTCAGCTTGATAAAAAGCATCTACAAAAACCCTCTGGCTCACATCAATTTCATGGTGGAAGACTGAGTGCTCTTCCCCAGATGAGGAATGGGGCAAGGATGTCTGCTCCCACCGCCCTCACCCAACACAGTACAGGAAGTTCTGTGGCAGTAAAGCAGGAGAAAGAAGTAAAAGGCAGCCAGGCGCAGTGGCTCACGGCTGTAATCTCAGCACTTCGGGAGGCTGAGGTGGGCGGATCACGAGGTCAGGAAATCGAGATCATCCTGGCTGATATGGTGAAACCCCGTCTCTACTAAAAATACAAAAAATTAGCTGGGCGTGGTGGCGGGCGCCTGTAGTCCCAGCTACTTGGGAGGCTGAGGTAGGGGAATGGCGTGAACCCGGGAGGCGGAGCTTGCAGTGAGCCGAGATTCCGCCACCGCACTCCAGCCCGTGAAAGAGCGAGACTCTCTCAAAAAAAAAAAAAAAAAGTAAAAGGCATACTGATTGGACAGGAAGAAATACAACTGTATGTACAGATGACATGACTGCCTAAATAGAAAATTCCAAGAAATCTACAAAAAAAATCTAGAACTAATTAGTGAGTTCAGTAAAAATGGAGGATACAAGATCAACACAGAAAAATCGACTGCATTTCTATACGTTCATCGTAAATATGTGATCATCATAATCACAAACACAATACCACAACAATAGCGCCAAAGAAAATGAAATTCTTTTTTTTTTTTTTTTTTTTTTGAGACAGAGTCTCACTCTGTCACCCAGGCTGGAGTGCAGTGGCGCGATCTCGGCTCACTGCAACCTCTGCCCCAGGTTTAAGCAATTCTCCTGCCTCAGCCTCCCGAGTACTTGGGACTACAGGCGTGCAACACCATGCCTGGCTAATTTTTGTATTATTAGTGGAGACAGGTTTTACCATATTGGCCAGGCTGGTCTCAAATTCCTGACCTTGTGATCTGCCCACCTTGGTCTCCCAAAGTGCTGGGATTACAGGTGTGAGCCACCGCACCCGGCCAAGAAAATGAAATTCTTAAGCATACACTTCACAGAACGCATACAGAATTTATATACTGAAAATGACAACATGCTGATAGATGAAAATCAAAGACCTAGTACATGAAGAGACATACACGTTGTTCATGGATTGGAAGACCCAACCTAGTGAAGATGTCAGTTCTCTTCAGATTTATGTATAGGTTTAACACAATTCCTATCAAAACTGCAGCAATATTTCTGATAGTCATGGACAATGTATCCTATAATTTATATGGAAAGGCGCAGGGCTTAGAATAGATAATAAGAATAGAATAGCTAAAACAGGCTTGACAAAGAAGAATAAATAAAGAACTCACTCTACCTGATACTGAGGATTAATATAGAGTTATAGCAATCAAGTCAGTGTGATGTCAGAGGAGAGACAGATGTATATTAATATATCAACAGGGCCAGGCGTGGTGGCTCACGCCTGTAATCCCAGAACTTTGTGAAACCAAGGCAGGTGAATTACCTGAGATCAGGAGTTTGAGACCAGCCTGGCCAACATAGTGAAACCCTGTCTCTACCAAAAATACAAAAATTAGCTGAGTGTGGTGGTGCATGCCTGTAATTCTAGCTACTCAGGAGGCTGAGGCAGGAGAGTTACTTGAATCCAGGAGGCGGAGGTTGCACTGAGCCGAGATTGCACCACCGCACTCCAGCCTGGGCAACAAGAGTGAAGCTCCTGTCTCAAAAAAAAAAAAAAAAAAAAGAGAGATCAACAGAACAGAATATAGAACCCAGAAACAGCCCCCACAAACATACTCAACTTATTTTTGACAAAGGCACAAAAGCAATTAAATGGAGGAAAGGTAAACTTTTCAACAAATGGTATTGGAGTAATTGGACATCCACAGGCCAAAAACAAAACAAAACACAAAAAACCAAACCCCGGAAACAAAAGGAACCTCGACCTAAACCTTACAACTTAAACAAAAGTGAACTAAGAATGAATGATGGACTTAAATGTAAAATTATAAAACTTGTAGAAAAACATAAGAGAAAGTATTTGGGATCTAGGGCTGGGCAATGTAGTCCTAAAAACATGGTCCATAAATGGAAAATGTTAAAACTGGACCTCATCAACATTAAAAACTTGTTCTACAAAAGCTCATTTGGAGAAGATGAAAAAGCAAGCTACAGACTGGGAGAAAATATTTGCAAATCACATAGTCAGCAAAGGACTCGTACTGAGAATGCAATAACAAACTCTCGAAATTCAACAGTAAAAACAATCAAGCAATTCCATTAGAAAATGGGCAAAAGACACATAGAGATATCTCAGCAATGATAAACAGATGGCATGGAAGCACCTGAACGATGCTTAACATCATTAGCCTTAAAGAAATGGACTTAGGCCAGGCGCGGTGGCTCACGCCTGTAATCCCAGCACTTTGGGAGGCCGAGACGGGTGGATCAGGAGATCAGGGGATTGAGACCATCCTGGCTAACACGGTGAAACCCCATCTCTACTAAAAACACAAAAAATTAGCCGGATGTGGTTGTGGGCGCCTGTAGTCCCAGCTACTCGGGAGGCTGAGGCAGGAGAATGGCGTGAACCCGGGAGGCGGAGCTTGCAGTGAGCCGAGATCGCGCCACTGCACTCCAGCCTGGGCGACAGAGCAAGACTCCGTCTCAAAAAAAAAAAAAAAAAAAAAAAAAAAAAAAAGAACAAAGAAATTGACTTAAAGAAATGTAAGTCAAAACCATAATGAGACATTACTACATACCTATCAAAATGTCTCAAATAAAAAACAGTGACAACATCAAATGCTGGTGAGGCCGTGAAAAACCTGGATCCGTCATACCCTGTTAGTGGGGATGTAAGATGGTACAGTTGTTTTGGCACACAGTTTGGCAGTTTGGCAGTTTCTCCTTAAACTACATTTGCAGCTACCACAGGACCCAGCAGTTGCACTCTTGGGCATTTATCCCAGAAGTTCACAAAACAACGTGCACGTGATGTTCACAGCAGCTTCATCTGTCATTGTCAAAAAATGGAAACATCCGGATGTTCTTCAATGAGTGAATGGTTCAAACAATAGTGGTTCATCCATACCATGGAATAACTGCTCAGAAATAAAAAGGAAGGGACTGTGGACTGAGCGCAGCGGCTCACGCCTGTAATCCCAGCACTTTGGGAGCCAGAGGTAGGTGGATCACGAGGTCAGGAGTTCAAGACCAGCCTGGCCAACATGGTGAAACTCCGTCTCTACTAAAAATTCAAAAATTAGCTGGGCATGGTGGCGGGTGCCTATAATCCTAGCTACTCAGGAGGCTGAGGCAGGAGAGTTGCAGAAGGAAAGAAGGAAAGAAAGGAAGGAAGGAACTGTGGACATGCAACGATGGTGGATACACAAACCTACATGTATAATAAATTGTAGAGAACTAAACACACACACACACACACATACAAATGCAAGTAAAAATGGGGAAAACAATGGAATGAGACTGGTGGGTTGTGTCAACATTCTGGCTGTGATACTTATGCCAAAATTTTGCAAAATGTTACCACTGGGGAAAACTGGGTAAGGAGTACTTGGGATCTCTCTGTGTTATTTCTTACAACTGCATATGAGCCTACAATTATCTCACTAAAAATTTCAATTAAAAATGGGGGTGCTGATGGGGTGCCGTCTTTTAATTTTGCCGAATAAGTCATTAAGAAACAATCACCCCATCTACCATCACCATGCTTCCATAAAAGAGAGGACATTTTAAAGTGTAATAAAAGGGGGAAAGTCACCATCTCAGAATAGAGGACAGTCCTTTGAAAATGAACATTTAGCTTAGGAAAAGCCCACTACATTTTGTTTATTTTCCTTATTTCCCTATGGACTGATAAGAGCTTCATCACAAGCAATACAGGATTGAAGACAAATATTTGGGAACCACTAATACAAGTGCTGGCTAGTTAAATATTATTATGAGGAAGGTGGGGCTTGTGTGTGCATGTGTGTGTTTGTGTGTGTCTGTCTGTCTGGAGGGGATTTTGCAGTGTCTGGCCATGCTGAGGAAGGCTGGTCTGGAAGGTTCTATGGATACCTGGGGAATGAGGTGCCAGGGCCTTTCTTGGACTGGAAGAAGCCAGTACCAACATCCCCCTCACACATTCCACAGCAAGATGCAGGAGGTTGCGTGGCTCTTTAGGTCCTCGGCGTAGGAGCCTGGGGTAGCTGGTACTGCTGAGAGAAGGTTCCCCACCGCCCAACTCTGCAGCCAGTGCTCCCCAGCTGGGTGCCCAGAAGGGGCCCCTGCTCCCCTCTGAGGCAGCCACCCGAGCAAGGCGGGCAGATCATGGGTGCCCATGTGCTCTTCCCTCTCTGCGGGAGAGATGCTCCCATTCAGTGAGACCCCTCCCGTGGGGATCCATGTCTGCCCGTGGCACTCGTGATGGATGGGCTCATGAGACTGGAACCCAAGGCTATACGCTGCTGGCCCCACCTCCCTACCAAGAAGCTTGTACTCAGCACTTTGGAGAGGGGCCACACATCAAATAACTCTCAGCCCCAAGTTATTCCATTTGGCCAGGAATGAGATTTCCTAGCCAGCTCCAGGCACCACTGTAGCAGAACTTTGCTGAGGAGAGTCCCCAGGAGCAGAGGCCACTGTCGGCCTACATCTGCTCAAAGTGCACTGATGGGCACCCACCCCATATCCCCCACCAGACACTCTTTGAATGTGGGTCATGACTTTGCCGGAACTTTCCTTGAGTGGACTGTTGTGTAGTCAAGGGGTGGGGCTAGCATGTCACTGTCCTTGGGTGGAATGAGAGGCATGCAGAAGGAGGGTGGTAGGGACTGAGGAGTCCTTCGCCAGCATGGGGCCTGCTTCCTGTGGTCCTGTATAACACAGCCATCCTGGCGGGAGCTGAGGGGATTATTGCCTTTGGACCTTTGGTCCAGAGTCCATGCCCCAAAGCTGGAGCTGAGTATGCTCCCTAAACACAAATGTATTCCTTCCTCCAAGCAAGTGGCCATTCAATTCATTCATTCATTCATTCATTCGTTCATTCATTCGTTCACTCATTCACTCAGCATCTACTACATGGGAGATCTATTGGAGCAGAGGTTCTGAGCTCAGAATCTGCTTGACTTCAAATCCCAGCTCCACCACTGACTAGCGGTTAGGCAAGTCACTTAACCTCACAGTGCCTCAGTCTCCTGATCTGTAAAATAGAGATAACAGTAGCGCCTACCTCCTAGGGTGCTTTTGAAAATTACATGATTGAATACACACAAAGAATTTAACAGCGCATGACAAGTAATCCTCCACGAAGGTTAAAAACAACCAAATATACCCCTGCATTAAACTCTGGGATACAGAGAAGACAAGACATCATCCTGGCTCTAAAGAACTTTACAGTCAATTATCATCCAATAACGGCAGAGGATGCAGTAGGTTCCAGAACGTCAGTGTGGGGAGATATTCAAAAGGCTGATTTCCAGGTTCCACCTAGGGAAGTTCTGATCCCGTAGGACCATGGTAGGCCCCAGGACACTGCATGTTTAATAAGCTCTTGAGTGCTTCTGGTATGGTGGTCCATAGACCCCACAGGAGCCTGGAAGAGGTGGGCTCCAGAGCCTCACCAGAGCAGACTCTCATCTGGTTTTTAGGCAGGAGGAGGAGGAGGAGAAGGAAGGGGCAGGGAGGAGGTCCTCCCCTGGGGACCCAGGCCATCCCAAGGTACTGGGGCTGGCAGGCCTGCAGCCATCACAGGCCATTTTTTCGGGGGCACAGGAGGAGAAGGAGGGGGCAGGGAGGAGGTGGGAGGAGGGAGAAGGAAGAGGGGAGG
>NW_016817546.1:2131089-2248564 GCF_001698545.2 Rhinopithecus bieti
GGAGGAGGAGGAGGAGCGGGGGGAGGGAGGGAGGAGGAGGAGGAGGTCAGCAATCTAGGCAGGGCAGCTGAGGCCCGACAGGCGGCCAGGTGCTGGATGCCACAGGGTGGGTTCTTCAAGTGCAAAGCCCTGGAGATGAGTTGGGGGGCTGGTGGGTTGGTGGGGAGTTTTTTTTTGCTGAAGACTTCTGGGTAGGGGAATGGCATGGAGTGAGGTGTTTCAGAAGCTACCGTTCTGATGGTGCTGTGGACTGTGGGCCAGCACAGGACAACTGATGTCCCCGAGACGAGTAGGGAGATGAAGGCAACAGTCAAAGAGAGAGGTGAGGAAGCCCCGGGAGGGTGCTGGCTGTGCAGATAGAGGGGCAGGGAGGGACCACTGGGGAACATGTAGGAGTAGAACTGACCAGCTTTGAGTCATCTGGATGTAGGGGTGACCAGATAGATGGTGGCACCTGTCAGGGAGAGAAGGAGCCCCTGAGGAGGAGCAGGGGGACAAAGGATTAGCCCAGCATCACCTCTACCGAGGGAGGGGGTATGTCTGTACACAGCCGTGTACACGGCCTGAAGCTCAGGGCTGGCTCTAGGCTGAATTTCAGGATTTGGCATCATTGGCCCGGGCAATGAGAGTGGCAGAGGTGGCTCAGGGAGGAGAAGTTAAGTGAGATGGGGCCAGGGAAGGTCCCTGGCTGAGGAACTGGAGGAAGAACCACAAAGCCTGGCAGAAGGCCTGCCTCCAGCTCCAAGGCTCCCTGGACGCCTCCACAGGGATCCTGGGCTTCCCCCTCCACACCAGGCTCCAGGCGTGCAGAGCTCCTTCTGCCAAGACAGCCTGAGCAGTGGCCATGCCGGGGAGCCACCTGTGGAGCTCCCATGAGCAGAAGCTGCCCTTCTCCAGGTCTGGCTAAGATTTCCTCCATGCCCCCACCTCTCCCGGCCCCTGGCCACCTGCCGAAGCCTCAAGGAGACAGGTGAGGGCTGTCCCCAAACTCCTCCTCAGTGGCAGAGAGCTCCGTGCCAGCCGGCATCAGGGCACCTCCGGCATCTCACCTTGTAAATGAGCTTTTGATGATTTGAAAAGACTTCTAATTAGAGCACCTGTTTATGATCTCAACTTTAATTGCATATTAACATTTTTTCTTCCTTTTCCCATTTCATCTGGAGTGGGCTGTCTGGTGGATGGGGCAGGGAGGAAAGCCAGGAGGTTTCCTTGAGAACTGCCTTCCTCTCCCCAGGAGGGCTCTGCTCCTGGCACAGGGCCGGGGACCTCCTCCCCTGGGGACCCAGGCCATCTGCAGCCATCACAGGCCATTTTTTCAGGAGCACTCAATGAGGGTATGGCCAAGTTTGACCTCGGAAGGGAGATGAATATGCACCAGGCTCCCTCTGCCCATGCGATGGATGTGTGACTTCTCCTTTTTGTTCTGACATTGGCTTCTAGAGAGAGGGAGGCAGTGAGTGAGGGGCACCTTCCCTTCCAGGAGGAGTCAGCTAAGTGGAGATGTAAGACACGCCATTCTCCCTGCACCAGGCCAGCCCGACCCTTCTCATGGAACCAGCACTGGGTGGGCACAGGTCCATTTCTCCTGAGGGCAGGGTGGGCGGCCCAGGCTCCTGGACCCCCAGGCTGCCTGACCACATGCTCTGTCCATCAGCTGTCTTCATGGAGGGATGGTGCCTCTCCCACAGGCACCTGCCCCGTGGGGGACTTCAGGGGCTCTGCAATCAGCCTTCACCTAAATGGACCCTTCTATTCTTGCACCTGATCACAGAGTGGAGACACTGACCTTGGGGCTGTCACTGGGCTCTTGGTGAAGCTGACGTGGATGGGGGTCAGGCTCAGGATGGAGAGGCCAGTGGAGGGAGCAGAAGTCATATTAGGGATGGAAACCATAGGAAGGCTTGACCTCTGGAGACACCCCACCGCACCTCTGGGAGGGGCTTCTAGAAGTCTGGGAATCCAACTGCCAGCTTCGTTTTACCAGGTAGTTTTTCAAATTGTGTAAGACAGACAGTCTCCAAGCAGCCTGAGAGTTGCTGATAGGACCTATATCCTTGACATGTGCTTGCTAAATATAACCTGACTCTGGGATCACGGTCGCATCCACTTCTCACATCCAGCTCTGGCAGACACCACTTAGCTACTCAAATGTCCTCTTGTCCCCCAGTGGGAGAAGCTTTTCTGAGCCCTTGGCCCTCTTATCTAGGCTGGAAAATCAAGTTTCTGATGGTTCAGTCAATTGCCCAGATTAAGCAAGGGGCTTAACCCTGGGCTCTCAGAGCCAGGTGCAGGGGTCCTCCAGGCCTCCTGGGGGATCACCATCCCCCATGGCAGGACTTCTCTTTAAGGGACCTTGGCTCAAACCTCTGCCTGGACATCCCCTGGGGATGTACTCTGAAAGCACACCGCCAGGACTGAATGGATACCATATTCTCTCCCTGATGGGGGATGCCCAGACATGGTAGACAGAGGATGTGTGGGTTGCTCTAAGCGTCTCTGACCTCGAAGATTTGAAGATAAACCCCAGCTATCAGCTCCTGCTCAACTGCAGTCACCCACCCAGGAATTTCCCCAACCCCTTCTTGAGACTTCATATCTGTTTCACTTCTTCCTTCCTTTAGAATCATAACATTAAAGAGATGATATAGACCAAAGCGCTTTGTGAATGGAGAGTTAGCAGCAACTACTCAGAAAAGGAGCTAATACTTAGTAGAACCTACTAAATGCCAGGCTCTGTGCCAGGTCCTGCAATCCTCACCATTACTCAGAACAGGATTCGTTTACCCATTTCACAGGTCGGGGAACAGCTTTAGGGAAATTAAAGCCCTTGGCCCAGGTTGCAAATAGAAGTGGAGAACCTGTGACGTTCCCCCATGAAACAACGATCCCATCTCTAGAGATTTATCCCAAGGGTATAACCAGACCGACATGAAAAGGAGACTTAGAAGGATCCTGGTTATTAATGATGAGTAATCAGGAATAATCCAAACATCCCACGCTCACAGACTGGCTAGATAAGTGATGGAGTATTTGGAGAATGTAACGTGGCCACGAGAAAGGATTATGCGGATCTTTGTCCATCAGCTTGAAAAGATGCTCATACCAGCGAAAAAAGCAGACTACAAGATAGAAGTGGCTAATATCTACCTAGAAAGAGCTCAGAAATTCAGACACTAAAATCTGAAGAGTTACTATCTTTGGATAGTGGGATTTCACACGATTTTTATTACTGTTCTACCTTTTTTAATGATTAGATTTTTGAACATGGGCATGGATTATTTTCATAATGATAAATAACAATAGAGCTACGCCCATTTTACAAACAAGAGCCCTGTAAGGATCTCCCGCGTGACTCCCTTTGCTGGCAGACAGAGCTTCCTTCCATTTGTCTAAAATTATGAAACATTTCTTCCGAGTGAGATCCTTCCTCTGGCCTGTGGGGAGTGGGGAACAGATCTGTGACATTCTGCTCACCCTCTGTGGTCCCTCGTGGGTGGGACTGCCTCAGTCCCTTCCTCCTTTCTGTGTGGGTTTTACAGGACAGTTCCCTAGTATTCCTCCTGTCTTGGGGTGGGGGAAAGAAGAGCATGAAATCCTGAAAGGTCTAAGCAGGAATGAACCTCAAGGAGCCATCTGGTCTATGCTGGGCCTCTTTCTTAGCTGTTCCCACTGTCAGCCCAGCCATCCAAAGCGCCCAGCTCTGAAGAGGCTTCTCCCAGCCAGCAGAAGGGTGTGTGCGCACTGGCTCTGGCCGGCAAGTTCCCTGGCTGCCTCAGCTGCCCCCCATGGCCCCTGTATCCTCCCAGCCTCCAATTCCACAGTGTGACTCCAACAGGAGGCTTCGGGACAGCAGAACAATTTAATTCCTATTACAGTATAAAAATTAATAACATTAAAATGTCATGATCATCCCACACTAATTAAGCATCTAATGAATAATTAGCTGTGGACACATCTGACATTTTGGTCATTAATTTGAGCAAGTGTTTTAAGTTCTAAACAAAACCCCTCTCTGGTGGAGCCTGCGACTGTGTGTTAAGTGGTGGAGACTTACAAAGTCAGTGCACGTTCCCCAGCCGGCTGGGAGGCTTGCTGATGGAGGTGGGAATTGGGCAGGTTCTGCTGTCCTGGCAGGGGCCCATCCAGAAAGGCTGATGCAGAGCCCACCTTCTCTAGCTTGGGAGGATGTGACGCAGGGCGAGGGCAGATGCAAAGACTCAGGGGACATCAGCCCCTGAGCCCTGGGGGTAAGAGCCACCAGGTTCCACAATCCCTTTGCATTGGCTGTTCCCACTCAGAGGCTGAAATCAGACAAACTGGGCCTGTTTGGGACCCGTGTCCCCCTGACCTGTTGCACCATGGGTCTGTGTGCTGCACCATGGGTCTGTGTGCTGCACCATGGGTCTGTGAAATCACTCAAGGAAGGAAAAGAGCCGTGGAGTCTTAGCAGATGAGTGGATCCTAGGAAAAAGTGAAACCAGGTCTGTCTGGGTCTCACGAGGGGTCAGCTTAGCAGGGGATGAAGGAAGGGAACTTGGGGGCCTGGTGGAGCCTGGACTCTGCATTTGCTCACTGCTGCCTCTCACTCTGAGATGAGCTGCCGGGGGGTGGAATGGGATGCAGGGAGAAGTCACCCTGGCTAAGAGGCAGCTCCAAATCCCATCAAGAGCCCTGGCCCAGGTTTAAACTCAGCTGTGCCCATCCCCGGCTGTACGACCACCCCTGACTGGGCCGTGTGGTGGGCGTTGGGCTGTGAGCTAAGTACTTACATACATAAGCCATGAGAAAATCGGGCACCGAGAGGTTGAACGACTCACCTAAAGTCACATACAGAGGCAGAACCCGGACAGGAATCGGGCGTTTTCATGCCATAGTCCGGAACTTAGGCAATGCTCCTTAAGGCCTCTTTCTTCCTGATGTCTCAGGAACCCTCCCAAGGTCACAAGAGCAGGAAGTTGCCAGAGCCACATAAGCTCTGCTGGTGAGTGACATGAGCAAGGGGGCACCTGGGATGATCCTCAGGTGAGGGAGGGGCTCTGGTGTAGGACCAGCCTGAACGGCCCCAGTGGAGGGAGTGCTGGGAGGGGGGGGGAAAAAACCCCACCTGACGGCGCCCAATGGTGAGGAGGACCAGGCCTGACGGCCCCAGGGGAGGGAGGCCGGGAGGACCACCTGGCTTTCAAAGGGGAGTAGGAGGAATAGACATTTGCTCTTTAGGTTCTTCCTCTGGGACTGTTTTGAAGCTCAGCTGCACCCCAAGCAGGTGCTCTGCATCGAATGATGGGGGTGGCGGGGGGTGGGCCTCTTGGGCCTCAAATGGAACATCCTCAGGCACTCCAGGCCCCACAGTGCCAGGTGGACGTCTGCACCAGGCTGCTCATGCCCCTTGGCCCTTGGCTGGTTGCCCAGAAGCACCCTGCCACAGCTCTCTCCCCTTGGGGCCTTACCCTATAGTCTGGGCACAAGGCTCTCCCTGCTTGCATTTCCCAAATGAGTCGTTTCTATGCAAAAGAATCTCTCTTTTTTCCTTAGGACAAATCTCATCTGTCCTTCAAAGTCTTTCCAGGAGGCCACCTCCAGCCCCTGGTGCTCCCTCTGACACATCTCCAAGTGCTCCGTGGTGCCACACCACATCATAGGTGCTCAAGGAATGCTAATTCAATGCAGGACGAGTCCGTGGCCTTCCCCACTCATGCCCTTCCCTTCTGGAGCACCTGGCTCCTGAGCAGAGAGACTCTGGCCGAGGCACTGCCTGTCTGCCCTGCGTTTGGGCAACTGCTGTTTGCTTGTTTCCTTTGGGGTGGGGTCTGGCTAGGAAGGGCTGGAAGTCTAAGGAGAATCCTCCTCTCTCCTCCTTGTCCTAGGGAGCTGGAAGGGGCTCCGAGGCATGGAGATCTGAGCCAGATGTGAGGGACTCTTCCCTCTCTGGGGAGAAGTCCTTCCTTGGATGTTGTCATAGGTTGATTTACATCCCCCAAATTCATTTGTTGAAGTCACCAGTACCCCAGAATATGACCTTACTTGAAAAAGGCTCATTGCTGATACAATTCGCGGAGATAAAGTCATTGGAGTAGGGTGGGCCCTGATCCAGTGTAACTGGTGTTTTTTGTTTGTTTGTTTGTGTTTTTCTTTTGTTTGTTTTTTTGAGATGGAGTGTCACTCTTGTCACCCAGGCTGGAGTGCAATGGCGCGATCTTGGCTCACTGCAACCTCCACCTCCCGGGTTCAAGTGATTCTCCTGCCTCGGCCTCCTGAGTAGCTAGGATTACAGGCATGTGCCACCACGCCCGGCTAATTTTAGTAGAGATGGGGTTTCTCCATGTTGGTCATGCTGGTCTCTATCTCCTGATCTCAGACGATCCTCCCACCTTGGCCTCCCAAAGTGCTGGGACTACAGGTGAGCCACCACACCCAGCCTGTAACTGGTGTTTTGGTAAGAAAAAGCCATGGACACAGGAAGAAGGTCATGTGAACACGAAGGCAGGGGTCACAGTGATCCTTCTACAGCCAAGGAATTACAGTGAACACTGGAAGTCAGGGGAGAGGGCCGGGACACTCTCTCCCTCCCAGCCTTGAAAGGAACCAACCCCTTGATCTTAAGACTCTCGCCTCCAGAGCTGAGAGGCGGTAGATTCTGTTGTTTAAGCTGCCCGGTCTACGCTGCTTTGCATGGCAGCCCCGGGAAACTCACACTGATGTCCACAGGCCTCTCCAAGCTGAAATTCCAAGGTGGCTCTCGTGACCCCACCCAGCTGCCACTACGACGGCAAGACCCCAGGTCAGCCGGGAAGCTTCTTTCTCTCCCACATCCTAGCAGCTGGCAGGCCGGCGGCTTCACCTCTAAATCTGCCAGAATCGGCTGTTTCTCACCACTCCACAGCTCTACCCTGGAGGTCCCCATCACCTCCCACCTGGGTCGTCAAAAGCACCTCCCTGGTCTCCCCTTTTCCCCTATGATGTCCCTGCAGTGAAGGGGGCATGGGGTGGAGTTGGGATGGGAAGTCAGCAACTGTCACTCAAACCCACCAGGCTCCTGCCTCACTCAGTGGGAAGCCAAGCCTTTCCAGCAGCTCAAGGGACCCCTGCCATCTTCCCTTCTGGCACTTTCTAGTACCTTCTCTCCTGCCATTTTGCAGCCTCTGCTCACTTCCACAAAGAGGCCTCTGCCCTCTCTGACTGTCCCCTTGCCCTGGACGCCCTGTCCTGGCATTCTCCTGGCTCCCTCCCTCCCAGCCTCCAAGCCATGGCTCACAGGAGACACCTTCTCAGGGGCTTGCCCTACCGGCTTTGGGAGGATGTGCTTCTGTTCAGCAGCTAGTACTGCTTCCTTCTCCACCCTCTATGCCACGGATGCTGGGCTTTGCTGTGTAACTTGCTCTGGCCAGCGTGATGGGAGTGGATATGACTCCCCTGTATCTGAGCAGCAACTTGCATGGCCAACGGCCCTCTCACCTTCTGCTCTCAGAAAACCAAGCCCCAGTCTAGGTGAGACCCCTGGAACAGACTTGAGGCCACCACTCAGCCTGGGCACAGCCACTGCAGCTGCCTACAGTCAAATACATATGCGCCCTGTCAGTCACCGAGATTCCCAGGCTGTTTGTTACATAGCAGTGCTGCCGCAAACCTGAGTAATTTGCTATCCCTGCCCCACCATTGGAAATTGCATCTTGTCCTCCCTCCAGGACCACCCCAATCTCCCCTATACAGGCCTGGTCTGGCTCTATTGTTTCTTTCCCACAGCACTGATAACCTTCCACATGTTCCTTAACTGACGATTCTGTCCATCGTTTGGGGCCATCTGCCTGCCCTGATGCAAGGTTCTCTGCTTTATCTTTGGCATATTCCAGACACCCAGAACAGTGATTGACACAGAGCAGGTGCTCAGTAAACATTTCTGAATAAATGAATGAAAGAATGAATGAATGAAAGCACTTTCATGGGCTGACAGCTTGTGCTCTCCCAAGGAAAGGCCTCAGCTCCTTCCAGGCAGCTGAGTGGCTCCCAGTCCCTGAGTGGCAGCTGAGCACAGAGCCAGGGAACCCATGTATCCAGATAAGCCTGTGATTCCCAAATCTGGATTAGAAATTCTACGAACCTCAGAAGAAATGGAGAAAACAAAGAGAGCTCCCTGCAGACCGCGATTTCTTCTGGCCTGTGTTCTTGTCTCCCAGGGGATGCTGTATTAGGTGTTTTCTCCACAAAGTGGAGCTTGGGGACCAGGAAAACCAACAGCTCCACAGTCTCTGCCCAGGTCCCAAGTGCCCAGAAGCCCCAGCCACAGAAAGCACCTGGCCAGGTTCTGAGGAAAGGGGAGGTCCAGGAAACCTCACCAGCTTTTTGAAGTCTGGCAGCAAGAATCTGTTGAGAAACTGCCTCTGGTGGGGTCAGAATATGCTGGTCAGAACTCCAGATGGCTTCCTTCCCTTCTGCTCGACCCTGCAGCAGCTGCAAAAATTCCCAGATGTTCCATGTGATGGAGAGATAGCCACAGACATATCTCAGGAACACCTGGGCACCCCAGGATCCTGTGCCTTTGGGCTATTCTCCCAGAACAGAAACTTGTGTCCATGGTGATAATGACAATTATCATCCCACACATGCTTAAATGCCACAAAGATGCCAAGTGATTTATATTCATTATTTCTTTTTCTCATAACATTTAATATATGGGTGACGATCCCCACATCACAGGAAAGAAAGTGGTCACTCAAGGTCACAGAGCTACTAGGGTGCCCCTCCAGGATGTGAACTCAGGGCTTTCTGGTTCGAAGTCTGAAGTGTCCCCTGGGGCTACCCTGCATTATCCTGGCTTAACTGAAAGTTGACAAACCTACTATGCAAGGTGCCCCGCTAATTGGGACGGGGGTTGGAAATGCTCGTAGGCACAGTTCCTGCCTTCCCGGAGGCTCAGCTGACACCCAGTAGCAGGTGCTGAGTTTCTGGCTGTGGAATAAATGCTTGGGCAACTGGGAGAGGGCTGAAGGAGTAACACACATGGAGAGTTTCAAGAGGGGAGGCTCGAAGCTCCCAGGAACCTCCTGGAAAAGGTGGCTTTAGAGTGCGGCGATGGAGGGTGTAGGACTTGGACAGGCAGATGGGGCAAGGTCACGCTGGCAAAGGTACAGTGACTCCCAAACCACCGGGACCCCAAGCAATGCCCTCAAATAAAAGCAGGAATGACAGTGTTTGTTTATGAACTGGGATGCCTGGAATGTAGGGAGCCATCCTGCAGCAGGAGGACAAAGCTCCTGCTGTCCCCGGTAGGGTAAACACAATGGGGGAAACTCATTTTATGTGAGTTTCTGGAAAGGCTGGAGGTAAAGGCTGCTTGTATAAACCACACATTCTTGCCCCAAGAATGTAATCACTTGAAAGATTCTTGACCTCATTTCTGATGGATCACTGATGGACTCTGGAACCTCTGTGTGAAATCCTCTTCCTTCCCCAGCTCCCGTGGCAGACTGGGCTCTGCCCATCGCAGTCATGGTACGAGCTACAGCTATGACCCATGTGTCACTATCGGGTGGGTACTGCCCCTGATCCTCTTAACAAGTGGGAAGGTGGCACTACCTTCCTTCCTAGGGGACAGGTGAGCCCCCAGGGGTGAAGCAAGGTGCATCAATGCCAGCAGGTGTCAGAGGTGGGATGGACCCTCCAATGCCAGCCTGGGGATCGCTGAAAAAAAAACATCCATTCTGGGCTCTACCACAGAGCGGGGCACCCAGAATTCCCAGGGGTGGGGCCCAGGTATTTGCATATTTTTTTACAAACTCCTTAGACCTAAGAACTGTTGGCCTTTACTCTTTCAATATCCCAAACAGGTGACCCTTGGTAGCCCGCCCTTTAATGAAAATGGGGAGTGTTATTTCAAGTGCCGTCATACCAAGTGTGGAATCTCCTCCTGATGTGAAAATCAGTCTGAAATGTAGCTGTTGGGTTGCTGGGTCATGAGCTTGTACAAAGGGGGCCTGGATGGCCTTAGAGGATGGTTTGTTTATTTTGCAGGATGACTCAGGAGTGACAGAGGTTGTGGCCTAGGAGAGTCACAGCAGCTTTTCCCCCTTGGTCGCTGGGCTGCTGAAAAGCTTCCTGGCCTTGAGAACTCATGGAAAATCATTTATGAGCAGACTTTGGACCACATAGCTCGCCTGGCTGGCAAGAGGAGGCCCCATGTCCACATCCCCTCACACCAGGAGGCAAAGCCCAGGTCTGCCAGCCTCTCGCTCTCTGTTGTAGGCTGACTGGACGTCCCCGCCTGGAGACATGGAAGGGACCCAGCAGCTGTGCACGGTACAGTCCCAGCCTTGGGCCTCAGTGCATTTTTATGGCCAAGTTATAAACCTCTGAGAAATGGGGTTTATAATGGAAACTCTGACACTACCTAAAATACAGCAGCACTACTGGGTGCTCCCAGAATACAGCCCTAATTTATAAACCACTCAGGGATCCTGGGCCATTCTGAAACTTATAGACAATAATCCAGAGATAGAGTAAACCAGGAGGGGAAAAATGGTACAAGTGTCCGTGGACTATAAAGCCTGCTGGGTCCACAGTTTAGAAATCAAACCTGTGTCACAGTGTTTGCTCTCTGTCCTGAATCCTGGCTCCCCCCACCCCCAAGTGTTGCCTGGCCTGGCTCTGGGGGAGGCGTCGGCTCTGTGAGCTGGCCAGCGCTGCTCTGTTTATCTTCCAGCTGTATTTTTAGCGTGAGGATGGGATACAGTGAAAGAGAGAAAAGGCGCCCAGGCTTTGGTTTGATGTAACAGATGCGTTTGTAAGAAGGTTCCAACACACTCTCCTTTAAACTGAAAAAAGTGGTGACAGGAGCAACCTGCTTACTCTCTAGAGACATGAGGCTCCCACTAGATGGTGGTTCCATTTGCCGCCTCCAGCTCTCTGCTCAGCCATCCCAGAGGGGCCAGTATCTTCCCTGGGGGGGACCCGCAGCAGCCAGGGAGCCCAGGACAGACCCAGCAAGGGAGGCCCAGGCTTGTCCTGCCCATAGCCTGTAGCGCCTGGTCCCAGGCCATGGGCATTTTTTTGCATGTTTTCCAGCCCTGTATGGGAGTGGCCTTCACCTTCTTCCTCATTAGCTGAGTGTGTTGCGGAAATCAAGATGGGGAGAAGGTTTGCAGGGAGCTACAATGTGTTAATTTTGGTAGACGGGCAAAGTGGGTGTGGACGCCTCTCTCCTCCAGGGCCAGAGCTAGGAGGCCTTGTCTTCCTGCTCCCTCCTATTCTAGGACTGTCCCTTCCTCTCTCCCCTCCCTCCACCCTTCCAACCTTCCTAACCACCTTCCATTCTTCATCTCCTCCCCCACTTTCCTCCTCCCGTCTCTCTTCCCTCCCTCCCTCCCTGATTCATTGATTCAACAAGTATTCGGAGGCTTTGCCCTGAACCAGGCACAGTGCTGGGTGCTGGGGGCACAGAGGTGACTCAGAGAACTCAGGGTGAGCAGGGAGGTCCCACCTGCCAACACGCAGGTGCACAGAAGCAGCATTTCCCACCCACTGTAGTCCGCCCCCCGCTTTGCTAGTCTTCGTTAGCGCTGTAAGGAATTTCAAAATAATTGTCAGGACTAGCAACAAATCAAAGTAGCAGGATTTTTGAAGAGGCTTTTGCAAGCCACACCAGCCCCACATCCCAGCTTCCAGGGGCCTCTGAAGTGCCTCTTCTGATGGGGGTGGGATGTAGAGTCGGGCCCTCTGCCCACCACTGGTGCTCCCCACGGCTGTGACAGGGGTCTGTGGAGGGTCTAGTGGAGGGCTGGGCCCGGCACTGCCCTGCTTCAAGCCCAAGCTCAGAGTCAGGGCCCCAGACAAAGCCCAGATCCACCCCTCTGGGCTCCAGGTTCCCCATCTGTAAAGTGACAACAGCACCACTTCCTACCTTCTCAGGGTACTGAACCGATTTGATGAGACAATAAGCCAGGGCTTAGCTCCCTGTTTGCACAGCCAAGTGCCTCATGAACCCTGCTGGTATCATCATGACCTGGTGAAAGAACAAGCGGGCATTACAGAGCAGGTGCCACGTGGCAAAGCCCTGGGGCATGGACCAGAATTCAGTCAACACACACATGCTTGAGAGCTGCAGTGTGCCAGGCAGAGAGGCCACCGAGTGCCCAGCTAGGAAGACCCAGAGGCGGGGTGGAGGCTTGTTAGGAGGCTGGCACAGGTGGCAGAGGAGGCTTGTTAGGAGGCTGGCGCAGGTGGCAGAGGCTGCCCGCTCAGAGCTTGGGCTCCCTTTGCAGGGTGGGGTCCAGGTCTGCTCTTATCTGGATGTGGCCCATGTGCCCCAAAGTTGCCAGCAGCCTGGAGAGGCCCCTGGGGCCTGGGCCCTACCTCTCACCTGCTCAGGGACTGGTGCTTGCAGTTTCCCTCCACCCGACCTCCCTCCTTCCTGCACTTCCATCTTGCAGGGCTCCTCGGAAAATGCAATTTGAGTCAAGCCACTTTCAATTACTGCGATGCTGTGTTCTGAGCCCACGAGGTAATAAAGGGCCTGTTTGCCCTCCTGGGAATGTTTGGGGTTTTCCAGGTGCCAAAGAAGAGAGAAAAAAGAAGTGAGGCCAAGTGCTGCTTGGGGGAGCAAACAGCTCCGATAGACCCCCCCGCCAGGCGTGTGCCCCCTCCCCAGCCTGTAGCCTGTAGGCACCTGTGCAGAGACGGCTCCCCACATCAGAGCGGCCAGGAGGCAGGGAGAGCTGGAGCTGGAAGGGGTGTGTGCAGCCGTGTGGAAAAGGCAGGGTGTGTGTGAGTGTGCAAATATGTGAGGGGTGTGAGCAGTTCTGTGTGAGCAAGTGTGTATCAGCGAGTGTGCCACTGTGAGGCACACTCACAGTGTGAGTGTGAGCTTGTGTGTTATGTGTGGGAGTGTGAGTGTGTGAATGTGAGAGGGTTAGAGGATGAGTATGTAAGTGTGGGTGTGAATTTTGAGTGTGAACATGAGAGCAAGTGTGAATTTTGAGTGTGAGAATGTGTGTGAGTTTTGAGTGTGAGCATGAGATATTCGTGTGAATTTTGAGTGTTAGTATCAGAGCAAGTGCAAATTTTGAGTGTGTGTGAATTCTGACTGTGAGTACATGAGTGTGAGTGAATTTTGAGTGTGAGCATAAGACAGTGTGAATTGTGAGTTAGTGTGAGAGTGAGTGTGAATTCTGTGTGTGATTTTTCAGTGTAAGCACGTGTGGAGTTCTGTGTGAGCATGTTAGCGTGAATTTTGAGTGTAAGCATGTGAGATTTTGTGTGGGCATGATGATAGTGTGAATTTTGTGTGTGAGCGTGTGAGTGTGCATTTCGAGTGTAAGCATGAGATGTTAAGAGTGAATTTTGAGTGTTAGTATGAGAGTGTGAATTTTGAGAGTGTGACTTTTGAGTGTGAGCGTGTGTGTGTGAATTCTGAGTGAGCATGTGAGTGTGTACATTCTAAGGGTGAGTATGAGATGTCAGAGTGAATTTTGAGTGAGTGTGAATTTTGAGGGTGAACATGAGAGTGTGTGTGACTGAGTGTGTGGTGTCCAGCGGTGAGTTGAGGAAGCCCAGACCTCCAACCTTCCCCATGGGAGTGGGGCTGGGGCTCCAGGGCAGGACTGGGCCGGGCTCACTTCCCTCCTCTGGGAACCGGCCTCAGGGCCCTGGGACACCTGGGACTTGGTCCCACCCCTGCTCTCCTTTGCCACACCTGGAAGATTTTCTTGGTTTCTGGCATGTTCCTTTCATTCCCAGTTCCTGCCTCAAATCCTGACGCTGAAGCCCAGTGCCACAGCGAGGCTATAGAGGGTGGGGGTGGCCTGTTCCCCAGGCGGCCTCTGGCTGGCTTCCTTGTCTGCAATTCTCCACTCTCGGCTTCCCTCTGGTCTGGACTATTCTGTCATCACTGATGTGAAGAGCTCTGCCTCCCCTTCCACTGGCCTCTGCTTTCCACACTGCTGCAGCCCAGCCCCCACCAAACCTGCCCGCCTGAGAACCTGGGTGAGGAGGCCTCCTGGACTGGGAGGGGCAGGCGAGGTTGTGCAGGTGAAATGCCCACAGCTGCCTGCTGGGACCTCAGCAGCCCTTACTCCTGTACCCCAGGTGACTATGAGCACTGGGGCCAGACACCCAAGACCGTCCCAGACTGAGAAGATCAGGTACAGTGGGTCCAGCTCAGCGGACTGCGGGGTCCTCCTGTGCCACCCGAGGACATTCCAAGGTTGTCTGTCAACACTTCTGCCAGACCCAAATGTGCTGCTTCATGTGGCCTCTGGGTGGGCTGTCTCCTGGCCTGGTCCCCTCACCTGACCATGGGAGGAACACCCCACCCCTGGGGCACTGCCTGGTCCCTGAAGCCGCAGCCCTGGGTAGGTGGCCTCGTCTGCACAGTCCAGGCCCCCTCCCGGCCCCACTGGGGCAAGCACAGGCTCCTCCTCCCACTGTCTCCAGCAGGCAGCTGCGGGGCCGTGGGGAGGGTGGGCTGGAGCTGGGGGAGGGTGGCATGCTCTGCTTGTCCTGGGCCGCCCAGGACTGCTTTGCTTTTGCACTAGATGTCCACGTCCCAGTACACCCCTCAGGTAGATCCTAAACTCAGTGACCACAGTGCTTGTAGCAGCCCTCAGAAGCCAGAAGGAGCCCCGACCTGGCTACCGGGGATGTGGTGCGGGCAGCTGCAGCCAGTCCCACTGTGGCCCAATGACAAAGGTCCTGGGGGCCACTCAGGGCTCCCTTTCCTGCCACTGGCCAGCTAGTTGTGCAACAAACATGTATGCACTTGGCCTCCAGGTCAATATTATCATGCATATGCCCATAAGGCATCTGTGCGCTTGTGCCACATCCACCCGTAAAGGAGGCTATGCGCTACACTGAACTCCTCCTGCCCAGTGATTCTGCCCAGTGGTGGGCATGGCATTCTGCAAAAGGCCAGCTGTGCCACTGTAAGAGGCACTTGTGAGATGTCCATGCCCTCTAGGAGAGGCTGGTCTGCTGCCCTAAGGGTCCAGAGCTGCTATTCCCAGTGGGCCTAGACGTCTTTACTGCTAGGGTAGGAAAAACATGGAGGACCACTGCTCTAGAATGTTCTGGACCTTACCTCCCCCGTCTAGTACACGGCTGTGGGCATCTTTGGTGCATCACCAGCCTCCTCCCTCCTGCAGGTGGAGCAGGCGGGTGGCACGGTCAACCTCACACCAAACTGGAACCCCCAGAGGCTTGATCTTGGAGTCAGTTGGCAGAGAGACCAGGCAGCTCTGAGGACCCTGGAAGCAGGTGGCCTGCGAGGCCACACTTCCTGCCCGAGTCTGAGAAGGCCTCCCCAACGGACAGGGGTCTGTCTAGCAGGGTCCCCAGATGCCAAAGGGAATCAGAGCCCTGTGCCCAGGCCAAGCCCAGGCAGCAAGGGGGCAGGACAGCTGGACACATTCCCCATACCTGGGTACCAGGAGCCACACCTGGTGGTTCCACTGGGCCATGAGACTGTGAGAGACAGTAGAGGAAGGTGAGCATGGCTGCATGACCTGATTGTCACCTGAGACCTCCTGGGCAGCTGAGCCTGGCAGGACCCGGGAGGCTGATTGCAGACCCTTGGCCAGGGCGCAAAGTCAGTCCACACCTGTTCCCCACAGTGAGGGCACAGAGTCCCCTGGTCATGGCATCCTAAGAACCCACCACTGCCCATAGGGGTCCTCAGGATGGCAGGCATGGCCAGTCTCGGCCAGGGGTGCCACCCTCTCCTGCCCAGGAGGCCCCTCTAGCTGCCCTTGGGGTTAGACTGTTCCCCTGGTTCTCCTGTTCTGGGGCCCCAGCTCCTGACTCCCCTCCCCCAGCCCTTCCTCTGGCTCCTCTCCAGCCTCCACGCTTCTGTTCCCTGGGACACAAGTGCAGGGCAGCGGAGGTGGCTCAGAGTGGGGCAGACGCGTCACACTCGCAGGGAACTCCGATAGCAGGTGTAGCGGGTGCAGCACCGAGTGGGCATCACTGTGGGTGTGCAGGGTACACGCAAACGGGAGGCTTCCTCCACCGCCTGAGGGCTGCACATCAAAGCAGCGAGCTGAGCTGAACCTGACAGAAATGGAAATGGGAAACCTCCCTGAGAGAGCCTTCAGGTGCCCTAAACTTGGTGTTTTGCTCACCACCAGGCGTCCTGTGAAGCAGCCTGGCCACCGTCAGGCCTGGGTAAGTGCTTTCCAAATGCCCTGCGAAGGCAGATTAGGCCCAGATCTGGAGCCTGACCCTGGAAATGGTGGGGAAGGGCAGCGACCATTCCCTCCCCTTCGGCGAAGGTGGCCTGCCAGGGCCAGGCCAGAGAGAGACCCAGGTCAACTCCATGGGCCTCCACCTGGGCTGGCTGTATTTCCCCAGGACCCAAGGCTGTTCACTGCGAGGAAGTTCCCTGCATCGTGACCCGAAAGCCCCTTTGTAAGCACACCCTCTGGCTTAATAATCCCACTTCTCCATGTGTAAGCAAAATCCCAGGCAGGAGGGCCCTCCATGCCACACAGCCTTGCTCTCGGCCCCCAGCCCTGTCTCTCTCCAAGGGCAGCAGAGCCCGGGGCACTTTTCTGATTGTCTGGCACTGTTGGTAAAAGCCAGGGCTTCTAGGGGTTGTGCCTGGGTTTACGTCACAAGCCAGAGGGGCAGCCAGCAGCCTCCCCCATCCCACAGAGCTCATGACACGGCCACTACATCGTCCTGACGCTGACTGACGCCACTCTGTGTGCCAGGCTCTGGCTAAGAGGGGAGAGTAGAGAGCTGAATGGACGTGGCCCTTGACCATGGGAAGCTTCTAGTGTATGTTTCCCTCCAAGCCCATCTGTGCCCAGTGTGAGCCATGGGGTGCAGGGGCCACAGGGCAGGGCAGCCTGCCTCGCTGCGGCCCTCGTAGGGGAGCTCGAACTTGTGTGCTGCGCGAATGAAGTGTCAGGGGCGATCTCTGGAAATGTATTACACACCCCCCAATAAGCGCAGCGAGGTCATTTCTATTCCTGCGCTGACTTCACATCTCCGTCGGCATCGAATCCCCCTCCAGTGCTCAGTGTCCTCATCTCATTTATGAGGCCTGATTTCCTGAATTCCAGAGCCCTGGGGCTTTGCTCCTCCTTGGGGTCAAAGGCCAGAGTCCCCCCTCCCCACTTCCCAACCTGGTGAAGCAATTCTGCTCCTTCTTGGGAAAGCTGGGGGCTGAAGGCCACTTTCCAGATGTGGGGGGAGTCCTTCCTCCAAGCGCTCTCTCACTAAAGAGGCCATTTGCAGACCGTGGCTGAGCTCCTGCCCAAGCCAGGGACCAAACAAACACTTGGAATTCGTAAGGAGATTCGGCTGAGCTGCCGGAGCCCATCAAATTTTTATTGAATGCATTTCCTCTGGAGAACTTGTGTACTAAATCCTGCCTAGGCTGTATTAGAGGAATAAAAATTCCACACACAGCCCCGACTGCAAATGTTCCTTCCTAGAGTAAAGGACACACTTCTTCCAAGGCCACTTCTTTGCATGAAGACTGGGTTTAGGCTTGCCCTCGGCCAGGGTCCGGAGGGGTGTGAACAGGACCTCCAGAGGGGAGAGTGGGGTGGAGACCACCCTGTGAGCCCTAAGCACCTGCCTTCCGGGGCTTCCATTGACCTTGGACCCATCTTAGCAACCTGCAGTCTGCTCACCGCTGCACCACAAGTACTAACCCCGAGCAGAAAACCAGCAGGCGCCTTGCTGCTTCCTCCTCCCGGGGACTTGAGATTGCAGCCAAGACAGAGGACCCCCTAGCTTCCTCCCCAGCCCCTCTGCAGTCTCAGAGATACAGGCTTGCTGCAAACACCAGGGGTCCCAAAGCCCTCACCTGGAAGCCTCAGCGGCTCAGGGAGAACCCACAGCACACGTGAGCCCCCACTGAGCTGCTGGCAGCTGAGGAATTTGGATCCCAGTGGGTGTCTATCCATCCTAGAACCCTCAGACTCTACTGCTTTAGTAGGAGTGGATAAAATGGGTGTGAAAGCAGGAGGTGGCACAAAAAGAAAAAGCTCAACAGAAGAACCCGCAGTGGGGGGTGCCGATGACATATGAATTTCAGATAAACAATAAATCAATTGTGGAAGTATATGCCAAATACTGTGTGGGACATACCTAGATTAAAATTTAAAAACACTGTTGTTTATCTGAATTTCAACAGTAACCAGGCATCTACAATTTTTACTTGCTAAATGTGGTAAGCCTGCATCCCAGCCTCCAGGGTCTCCAGGGCTGACTGCACAAACCATCCTGATCTCTTCTTCCCACCAAAACCCACACCCCACCCAGCCCAAGGCCATCCATCCCTAACGAGATGTTGTTGGTGAGCGCTCTCCCTCCAGCAGGTGCTGGAGCACAGAAACCGGAAGCGGCAGCTGTCAGGGCACATCTGGTCTGGAGATCCCGGGAACAAAGGCGGTTCTCAGGCCTCCCTTCCTCTTGCCTGCCAGGACCTGTGGCCTGCATTTCCCATTCATCTCAGCAATCTGCCTCCCGCCCTTCTGTTGGACTTTTCTCAGCCTGATGCCTTGCTCTGCTGACTGGAAGGGCGGGGACTGAGGCAGCCTTCCAGGGAGATCCTCCCTGGAGGGTCTCAGGAGACTGCCCTAGAACCTGCTTACTCTGCATCCTCTCTCTTGGCTGCCTCACCAGCAGTGATGTCAAGGACAAGCGGTGGCGCGTGGCACAGGTGGGTGGGAACCACTTCCAAGTATCTGTGCTTGCTTTGCTGAAAGGTCTGTGTGAGGCAGCTCGGGTCCTGCAGACCCAACCTCAATCCCTCAAAGATGGCTCTCGGCCTGGTGTATGGCTCCCAGAGTCTCTGCCCGGGACCCCTCTTGCCAGTTGGGTGTGACCAGTTAAACATGAAGCCCTGCTGTTTCCTGGGCCTGACAGCAGCCACGAGCTCTGCCCTGGAACTGCTTGATGTCACCCAGACTTGCTGCTTTAAGGCAGCAAAGGAAACAGGTTCTGCTCCCTTCTCTCTGAAGCCACCCGCAGACTCTAAAGGAAGGGAAACAAACACTGGCCCTCCTTCCATCTGGACGGAGCCAGCCCACGCCTCTGTGAGCTGTGGTAATTGAAGCTGGGCGACCACAGGCAGGAACACGGCCTGAGGAACAGAGGGCCCTTGAGAGGAGGCTGCTGCTGCTGCAGAAGCGGGCAGGGCCCCACGCGCCCACCCAGGGGAGCAGGGCCACGTCCTCAGGGCCGCGATGCCACAGAGTCGCGCGCAGGAGCCTGAGCTTGCACAAGAAGGTCCCAGACCTGCAGAGAGAAACTAGATGCCAAACACAGGCTCACACAATCCTCTCTACATACTCACTCATGCACACACACAGCGCATACACATATGCCGCAGACCAGGCTCACACAATCCTCTCTACATACTCACTCATGCACACACACAGCAACACATATGCACGCAGACCAGGCTCACACATCCTCTCTACACAGTCATGCTACACATATGCACACACAGACTCATATACATATGCACACGGCACACCGAGGCTTCACACAGTCCCTCTCCACAACGCATCCTCTCCGCACATGCACTCATGCCGCACACACACTTTCATTAGTACATACACATGCACACCAGCGCCTCACACAATCCTCTCTACACACTCATGCACAACCACATGCACATACCCTCATTATACATATGCACAGATACATACGCACACACTCAGTGCAGTCAACATCTACATTCACATGCATGCCCACTCATACACACACGCACACACAGTTCACACATACACAATGTATGCACATATGCATATACAGGGGTAGATGTAACATGCACACGTGCAACACAACACTCCTATGCATATACACACTCAACCTCACACACATCCACACTCACACACACGCAGCACACACACTCTCAGCTCTCACACACATCCACGCTCACGGCATAAACACACTTTCATACCACATGCCACGCCACTACACTCTCACACATCCAATTCACTCATACACACACACACGCACACACACTCTCAGTCTCACTGACACATCCACACTCACTTCATACACAGTCTCACAAGTCTCCAGTATCCTGTTGCTCCTACTGGCGAGCAGGGGACGTTTCCTGCCCCCTCAGGATGCTACCCGCACCCCTTCCCCACTCTCACCCTCTCTTTCCATAAGGACTCTCCAGGAAGGACTGGACTCATCCCAACATGCCAAGGAGAGACTCCCACATGGAGCACTGAGGGCCTCGAGTGGGGCCCAGCAGACAAGGCTGGTCTTCCGAGCAGCCCCTTCATCTCTCCTGCCTGGGTTGTGGGTGGGCTGCTTGCATCTGTCTCTGCCTCAGTGTTTTGACTCTGGCAAGTAGAATCCAAATTAGCAGAACTCTCTAGAATGAAAATGGCCTCCCAGGTGTCTAGCGCTACCCCCCTTACTAAGGCGCACTCCAGTCCGTCTGCTCTCTCCTGCCGTCATGGCTGAGCTCTGTCATATTCTCTTCTGGGCCCTGAGTTTGTGTGGCTGTCTCTCCAGACAGGGAAGTCCCTTAAGAGAAGGTGTGGTGAAAAACAAAAGTGGTAACATTCATGAGAGTACAAGAAGCACAAATGGAAGGCACCACGCAATGTGACGTGAGATTTCCATTCTAGAATCGCACCAGGAACGTGTGGGTGAAGCAACAAAGGCTGACTTGTGGATGTGGCACCGTGAACCAACAGAGATTGCCAGCATGCAGGGCTGGGGATATCATTCCTGTTCTCTAGATGGGCAGTGCCTTGTCCAAGGTCGCCCAGGGTGAGGAGCAGAGCCAGGGTGGATTTCAGCCAGGGTATATGCTTTCTGCCTGCCCAGACACCAAGAGGTTTGGAGGATGGGATGGGGCCTGGGCTTGGCCCCTTGCATGAGCTGTTGATATGGGGGAGGTGGCTGGCTTCTAGTTCCAGGCCTCCTCAGGGACAGCGCAGTGTCTGTGACCAGCCATCGTGTCCGATGGGTGGGATTGGGACTTCAAAGGGGTTCCATCTCCAGGGGAGGTGTGAGACTGGCAGCTTCTTCCATCCGACAGGAGCCATTCAGCGAGTGGCCTCAGGAGAAGCGGCAGCCACTTTTCTTTCTGCTTATCTTGGGTGATGAGTTTAATGTTCAGTGAAACTGAAAACACCGTGGCCTTGGTGGCCTCAGCTATTTGTCTTGGCCCTAGATCCCCTGGGGTGGACCGTGGTTTGGCTTCCGTGACTCTCTTCCCAGGCTGTGCCACTTTTGCATGGCCTAGGAAGGGAGAGTGTCTCGGTGGCCGCTCAGGATGGAGGCTCTTGGGCTGTGTCCAGCCTGAGGTTGAGCTTCCTGACCGTGCAGTGACCAGCAGCCCTGGGAGGTGGCGTTGGGGCCTGGGAGGCCTCCTTTCCTGGCCGTACCTGGGGCCAGGGTGCTCTTAGGAGAGGCTGGGCCCCTGCCTACTGGGAGGCAGAGGGATGAACAACACGACCTTCCAAGCACCTTCCTCTCCAAGGACCACAGGACAGGGGTAGGGGATGCTGTCCTCTTTCCCTGCCTTTATTTTCTGAAGTACCCACTTTTTAATTATAGCCAACACCAGAAAAGCAAAGCCCAACGGAGACGCTGGGGATTAATCCCAGGGAAATGTTGCTGTGTCTGAGGCGTCACAACCACCTGGGTATGGGGCAGACACTGCAGCCAGCAGGGCCCATGTCTGCCCTGTCTGCTGCATGAGGAGGTAGGCATGAGCCACCTGGGTATGGGGCAGACATTGCAGCCAGCAGTGCAGTCACCTGGGTATGGGGCAGACGTTGCAGCCAGCAGAGCCCATGTTTGCCCTGTCTGCTGCATGAGGACGTGGGCACCAGCCACCTGGGTACGGGGCAGACACTGCAGCCAGCAGCACAGTCCCTTGGGTACGGGGCAGATATTGCGGCCAGCAGAGCCCATGTCTACCCTGTCTGCTACACGAGGACATGGGCACCAGCCGCCTGGGTATGGGGCAGACATTGTAGCCAGCAGAGCCCATGTCTGCCCTGCCTGCTACAGGAGGACGTGGGCACGCATGTGCACACGCAGACTGTGACAGGTTGGGGGACGCAGGCAGTGCACATGGGACTTGCCCCTCCCCACATTCTCATGCTCTTTGGGCCTTCATGTCCTCACCCACATGCTTAACCTTGTTCAAATCCCTGTCTGCAGGCCACGCCCATACCCGGAAAGTCACGAGCCCGCGTGCCCCACATAGCCCCGTCTTACAGAGAGCCCACAACGGCCACACGCCTCTTTCCCTCTCCAGCACCTCCTCCCGCACATGGACTATTTTTCAAGTACAAAGGAGCCCCCGGCCTATTCAGGCTGCCTGTGTGAGGCTGACCTCAGGCAAAGGCAGCCCGGGGAGAGGATGGCCACATATCTCTGAGCCGGCCCTCTGGGTCCTGGCGGCTGGGTCTGCACAGGCCACTCCCCTCCGGCTCCTTGGGGCAGCCTAGAGAGCTGGCCCTGGGCCAGGATAGACAGAGGAAACAGTTCCCCAGTTCAGAGGGCCAAGCAAGGAGCTTTCATCAACCTGAAATGAAACAATGCCCAGGAGGCGCTCTGGGCAAGACCAAGACGGGACCCTGGGAACAGGCAGTGCCTGTCACCTCCGGGACTCGCTGGCTTTCCTGGGTGGGTTTAGCCTGGAGGAGCCCTGAGAGGAATTCTGTCCCAACAAGATCCAGGGAACTCTGGCTTAAAGGGCACAGTCCCTTGGTTAACAAAGTCCTAATTAGCAGAAATCTCCCTGACAGACACTTAAATCTGGGGCTAGGGATTTTCATTCCACACCTGGCCGGGGCCTGTGGAGACTCCAGGGTGGATCCTTCTTTGCCTGGAAGGAGGAAAATGTATAGGGTGTTTCTTCCAGTCCTGGGATGCTAATAGGCTTTGCTAGTCCAGGAATGACAGGCCGAGTGTCAAGAGTCCTGACCACCCGACTCAGGCTCTGCCTGGCTGTGCCAGGAGGTGTGGGGCCCTGCCATGCCCAAGCCGGGTGGATGCCAGCTGGTGGTCAAGGCAAATCACTTCTGGGGATGGAACATGGGGCCCCCAAGACGAATGATCTTAGATCGGGCTCTGACGTCACAGGGAATTCATCGCTTCCTCTCCCTACCCTCACCCACATCCCAGACTTGATCCTCCCTACAAAGCCCCCAGAACACAGCTGCGGGAATCAAACGAACTCTAACCGTCATGATCGTTGAAGAGCGAGGCATGACAAAGCCCAGTGGGAAAAACTGCTAAATAATGGTTTGTAGTTTACCCCCCGAAACTCTCCAGATCTTCTACCTCTCACGAGGATGCAGGCTTGCCGTATGGGTGGAGATAATTATTAGGTTTCTTAATTATTTATGTTTGCATCTCTTATTTCTCTGTAGCAACCAAACAAGAGTCTGAGTTTGAGAGAAGGATTTAAACGAGGGGGACAGTCATTTAGGGGCAACTGCATGGAGCCCAACAGAGACCTAGGATCCTTTTCTCAGGATAAGAAGCAGGAGAGGGCTTGGCCTGAGTCACCCACAGTCTCGGGATCCCAGCCCCACTCTGAGGGCATAGAGAGCAGGGAAGGGTCAGTGTCCTCTTCCCCAGGACATGGTCAGCTTGCTGGTCAAGGCTGCCTGTTCCCTTCTCGTTCCTCCCCTGGCTTCTATCTGGACCAGGCCTCTTGGCCTTTTATTTTTTATTATTTTTTTTGAGACAGGGTCTCAGTCTGTCACCCACCCTGGAGTGCAGTGGTGCCATCTCTGCTCACTGCAACCTCCACTTCTGGAGTTCAAGTGATCCTCATGCCTCAGCCTCCTGAGTAGCTGGGATTACAGGTGTGCACCACCACACCTGGCTAATTTTTGTATTTTTAGTAGAGATGGGGTTTTACCACGTTGACCAGGCTGGTCTTGAGCTCCTGACCTCAAGTGATCTGCCTGCCTCGGCCTCCCATGGTGCTGGGATTACAGGTGTAAGCCGCCGCACCCGGCCCCTCTTGGCCCTTTGACCTCTGCATACCCCAGACCCCAGCAGCTACTCTTGGCTCCCCGCTCATAGCTTCAACTCCCTGGAGATGGCCAGAGCCCCTCCATGCCTCAGCCCTCCTGGCAGATGCCTGCAGCTCAGGAGATTGAATTCATTCATATTTCCAGGTGCTGTACATTCTGATGAGGTTCTTCTCCGGATCTCCTGCCCAGAAAAGGATAAATATTTCTGATCTATAGCAAATGTGTTTTCCTTTAGCTAACATCTTGGCAGGCAAGTACACTAATCTCTCAGGAAAATCTAGGGCCTGAATAGCAAGCAGATTTTTTTTTTCCCCTCTGAACAAATAGAAATTCTGAGTTACTTTATTTTTTGAATAGCAGATCTCGAGAAGAATCACAGTCCATTAAATCTGCATCTCTTGAAAGAAAAACCCAGAAGGCCACCTCCCCATCAAAGGCAAAATGAACCCAGTTTGGAAGTGTGTTTAAAATGCATGGGGGAGTGGCAGCCATCCTAAGTTACCCCGCTAGCCCTCCCGAGATGGGCTGGAGAGGCCAGCAGGTGGCCTGATAAGCCTGGGAGGCAGAGACGGGGAGTGAAGCCACATGGCCCCCGGGGGCCGTCCAGCACTGCAGAGGCCTCAGCAGCATCCTGCCCCGACAGGTGCCACGTGACCCCAAGCTGAACACAGAGCACACCCCCATAAGACTACAGAATCCCCCAACAGCCTCATTTCACAGACCTGCATTTCGCTGACTTCTGTAGGATGCGTGGCCGGGAAACCCTTTGAGGGAATCCTAGAGAAGGCGCCCCGAGTTTACAGAGTGGCCAATGTCCCCTCAAGGACAAACATTTCCGCTGAACCCCCTAGTTCCCTGGGGGATGGATGCTGTGCTTTTGAGGAATAAAAGAAAGGTCGGAGAAGGATCTAAAGTGTGTGGATCTGTCGTTGTGTGCCTGGTACTGTGTGCTTGGCACTTTCCTATGTGTGACCGTGCGCGTGTGTTTGTGTTTGTGTGTGTGTGCGCCTTTGTATGTTTGTGTGTGCGTGTGCATGTTTGTAGGTTTGTGTTTCTGTATGTCCGCGTGTGTTTCCATGTTTGTGTGTGCATGCGCTTGAGTGTATGTTTGTAGGTTTGTGTGTGCGCATGTGTGTGTTTGTATGTTTGTGTGTGTGTGCATGTTTGTTTGTAGTTTGTGTTTGTGGTGTGCGCGTGGTGTGTGTTTGGTATGGGTTCTGTGTGTGCGCATGCGTCTGTGTGGGTTGGTGTGGTGGTGTTTGTTAGTTTGTGGTTTGTGTTTGGTTGGTTGCGTGCCTTATGGTTGGTGGTGTTGCACTGGGCCATGTTATATTGGTTCTGGCTGTGTGGCGTGTTTGTAGGTTTGTTGCATGCTGTGCACGTGTTTTGTATTGTTTGTGTGTGGCAGGTGCGTGGGGTGCATGTGTGTAGGCTTTGTGTGGCGTGTGTTTGTATGGTTGTGTGCACATGCGTGTGTATTTGTAGGGTTTGTATGTGCCGCCAGTGTGGTGTTTGTATGTGGTGCTGGTCGCATTTGTATGTGTGTGTGTGCGTTTGTAGGTTTGTGTGTACCTGTGTGTGTATGCTTGTGTGTGCGTGTGTGTGTATGTGTAGGTTTGTGTTTGTGTGTGTGCGCATGTGTGTATATGTAGGTTTGTGTGTGTGTGTGTTTGTGGGTGTACATGTGCGTGTGTGTGTTCAAGTCCTCACAGTGCTATGCAGGAGTGGATGAGCTATCTCTCTTTCATGGCCATGGAAGCTCTTTCCATCCTTCATTGCTGCCTTCTGAGCAGCCTGGGGGCTGGAGGCAGGAACATAGAGCACCCTTGTTCATGTGCACACCACGGCTGAGGATCCCAGACTGCAAAAGGCTGGAGCCAGCTCTTCCGAGCCTCTATGCATGTCACACCCATAAGCCCTGCCCAGCCCCAAGCAGGGCAGAGCAGGCCCTGGGCCCCTGTAGTGCCTTCCTTTTATCCTGTTCACTGAGAAGCTGTGCTTTCTGCCGACTTCACTCTGTGAGCTGAGTGTATCGCCCCGGCCTTCCTCGCAGAGGATGATGAGAAAGACGCCCTACCCAGGAGGACTTGCTTAGCAGCTTCCCAGCTGGGGTGACCATCATGCTCTCGGCAGGGAGGGTGCCCTGAGCCTAGTGGGAGCGTGTCCCATCCTAGCCAGATTTCCTCTACTCCACCCTAGAGCCAGGGAGTGTTGAGCCTCCTGTTTAGAAGCTCTAACTAAGCAGGCGACATTCCAACATCCACAACGTGGCCATCAAGACTTCCAGGCGAGCCGGCCGGAACCACGGACACAGATTCAACAGCAGCACGGCTCTTTGTTTTGTCGGAACACCAAAGCCTCCGCAGAAGCCAGCCCATTAAGTCTGCATTTTCCATCATGGAGCAAGTAAACAAACCCAGAGGAAGCTCTGCCCATCACTGAGCTGGCTTCGCGACAGGAAATGGTATGAGTGACTTCGTTTTTAAACATTATTATCCTCTTGAAAGCAAAAGATAAAGGATGCCTTGGAGCAGCCAAATTGCTTTGGCTCAAAAATCATTTTAAATACCATTTCCTTTAACAAGCCTACTGCCTGGGCAACGGATCAACACTATTCATTTTAACCTTAGTCAGTAGAAAAAAAATCACTGAAGTGCTTGTAATTATTTAGCGCTCTGCCTTTCTCCCCGCCCAGATTCGTTAACTAATGACCAAAACAATGAACCCCAAGCCCTGTTTTAAGCAATTGGACAATCGGCAGTACACGCATAACATTCCGGAACCATCTTCCCTCTGTGTCTACTCTAAACCTGGGTGGGGGGGATTCAGGGTTAGTTTTGGCCTTTTCCAGAAAGTGAGAGAAATGGCCTTCCCCTCTATCATTTGTGTTTGTGAAATCACCAGGTGGGGGTGAGAGCTCACCCGTGCCCGCCCTTAAGTGAACAAGCATCGAGAGGCTCCTTGAGAAATCTTATGAACTGGAAAGAGGGTGGGCGGAGTCCTCCCGGCTCTGCCTTGGTGAGTGCGGCTCAGGTGATGGCAGAGGGGACATGGAGGCCGGGGTGGTCTCTCAGGGTGCTGTGCAGACCAAACACCGTCAGAAAAGCTTGGAGGAGTTCAGATGCGGAGGTAGACCGTGCTAGAGCCTCCTTTTTGTTTTGGAAGGGAACAGAAGGAGTTTCATTCGGTTATTTGCGAACAACAAAACTCACACAAGTTCAAAGAAAATGACATTCACAGAACAAAAGCTGAGTCAGTGGATTGGAGCTGGAGTGGAGAGACATAGGCACAGAAAGAAATACCTGTGCTACTGAAGCCAGAAGTCCTAAACTGCTTTAGGGTTATGTCCTCAGCACGGAGGCCCACGGTCTTCCCAGGAAAGAGCATCCTGCCTGAGAGAGGGAAGCACCTCCCACTTTCTGTGTCAGGGAGAGGATCTCGGCCTGACAACCCAGTCAGAGGACCCCTGTGGCAGCAGCACCTTCTAGCACAGACCTCAAAAGGTAACACACGGTGCCTGGGTGCCATGGCCTCAGGGAGGGGCTGCTTTGTCACCACTGTTTTTTTCTTTTTTTTTTTTTTGAGACAGAGTTTCACTCTTGTTACCCAGGCTGGAGTGCCGTGGCACAATCTTGACTCACCACAACCTTCGCCTCCCAGGTTCAAGGGATTCTCCGGCCTCAGCCTCCCGAGTAGCTAGGATTACAGGCACATGCCACCATGTCCGGCTAATTTTTGTATTTTTAGTAGAGACGGAGTTTTGCCATGTTGGCCAGGCTGGTCTCAAACTACTGACCTCAGGCGATCCGCCTGCTTCTGCCTCCCAAAGTGCTAGGAGTACAAGCGTGAGCCATCGCGCCTGGCCTGTCACTGCTTGTGATAACGACAGTTCCGACTTTATGGAGGATTCACTGTTGTGTTCTGGGCAGATGGATGCCCACAGCAGTGACCGCACATTCCTAACTGCATCTCTTATGCAAAGCACGTCTCCACATTGTCCACGGTGCAATCCCATGTGAGGAGGCATAGCAAGGGAAGCTCGGCCCCAGATTCACCGGGAGGACGGGCTGGTTCTGGATGTGGGGAGAAAGAGCTATTTGTTCCCATCGTACTCTGCAACATTAAATAGGACGCCCGAGTCACTCCTACAGCAGAAAGCAGTCACCTAAGGCAGAGGCTGCGGGGGAGGGCTTCACCTTCAGGGCGTCACCGCAGAGCAGGCCTGTGAGATCCAACATCCCAGCATGGAACATATCCACTGGGATCCAAGTGCACTCCTGTAACTGCTAAAAGTCACCCCATCTGCTGAGCAGCCAGAAGCAAGCTGATGATGCCAGTAGCCAGTCACCCTGTCTACTCAGGGGCCAGACATGGAGGAGTGGGGAGGGACATGTCCTACCCTCATCTAGGTCATGGGATGTTGGCCGAAGGCCCCTGACATGGGAACTGCTCTGGGCCAGTGGGTGTGGAGGGCTGGACGGGAAAGGCGTGAGGACAGCCTCCACCACTACAGCCTCAGGAGGGCGGGGAGGCCGGATGTGTGCCACTTGAACGAGTGTGTATTTACCAAACGGATAAATTCTGAACAAGGCTTTGCGTTCCAAAGAACTCACCACCAGGTCCCTTGTGAGTCTCCACCTGCCTGGACTGTGAGCTTCCTAAGGGCCGGGTCACCCCTGCAACCCTAGCACCTGGCATGCTGCCTGACCCCTAACATGCATTGATGCCTAAGGAGTGAGTTCCTCCGACACCTGGAGAACGAGATGCAGAGGCTCGCCGGGAGCCCCAGTGCCCTGCATGCCAATGGCACACATCTTCTCCAAACACGGCCTCTCTCTGAAGAGCTGCCTCAAATCAGCCATGCCTTGCCCTGACAGCTCTTTCCTTCCCCTGCAAAGACCCTCGAAAGATCTCTTGGCTGTGATTTGATGTGAGCTCTTCTGGAAGGTCCTATAGAGGGCCCCATCTAGGTTGTTGAATCTTCGTCAGCATCTGGAAACGGGGGACAGAAACAAATGGGAGTGTGTCTAGTGGGTGACAGGCATCATGGCCCCTCCCAGGCCGGGGCCCATCCGTGGCAAAGGAGGCCCCAAATAATAGCCATCCTGGTTTTCTTGCATGGGAGGCCACGGAGTGTGGTGGCTGTTGCCAAAGGTGGCTGAGGTGGGGAGAGCTCAGATTTACCCAGAGGCTCTGTGTCCCTATTTGCAGAGATGTTAGAGCCTATGTGGCACTGGGGGTGGCAAGCCTGTGTGTAATGTGTGCCTGTATGTAATACGTGTATGTGATGAATATGTAATTGTGTGTGACATGTGCCAATGGGGTATGCGTGTGTATAAATGTGCATAATGTACATGTCTGGCAATGTGTATTGTGTGTATAGTATGTATGTGCATATGTATATCATTTGCATGTGTGGTGATGTTAAGGTACATATTTGTATTACAATGTATATATTTATATTGCAAATTACAAGGCATTTGTGCATATGTACATGTAGGTATGTGTATGTGTGTATATTGTTTACAATTTATGTGTACTAGAGTATGTATGCCAATATGGTTTATGTGTATTATATGTGTATGGTGTGTAATGCAAGTGCTTATGTATATGTTGTGCAATATATGGGTGTTTAATGTATATAATGTGTGTACTGCATGTGTATAATTGTAATCATGCAATGTAATGTGGGTAAATGCATGTGTACAGAATGGCTGTTGTGTGGCATGTTGGTATTGTGTGTAAACATGTGCATATGTGTATATGTATGTGTGTGTGATGGGATGGGCAGAAAGGCTGGGCAGAAATAGGCTGAGTTGTCGTCCCTGATCCTAGCCCCTTCCAGGGTCCCTTTGCTCCTCGGGGCTCCAGGAGTGAAGTTAGGGGTAATGAGGACTCTTTGGAGCCAGTGGGGTGCCAGACACCAGGGTCTGGAGCCATCCCTGGCCACTCCAGGCCTCCATTCCACATCCTACCAGAAGCACCCTCACGTGGCCCAGCCTCATAGCTGCTCCAAATCCCCCTGTCCAGGCGCTGCTGCTGGAAAGGTTCTGGTCACCTGAGAGCTCTGGGGCTCAAGCACCTAGAGAGACTCTAGAGAGATTGCAGAGAGATTCTAGAGAGAGATTCCAGAAAGGCTCCAGAGAGATTTTAGAGAGACATTCTTTTTTTTTTTTTTTTTTTGAGACAGAGTCTCGCTCTGTTGCCCAGGCTGGAGTGCAGTGGCGCGATCTCCGCTCACTGTAAGCTCTGCCCCCCGGGTTCACGCTATTCTCCTGCCTCAGCCTCTCGAGTACCTGGGACTACAGGTGCCCACCACCCCGCCCAGCTAATTTTTTTGTATTTTTTGTAGAGACAGGGTTTCACCGTGTTTGCCAGGATGGTCTGGATCTCCTGACCTTGTGATCCGCTCACCTCGGCCTCCCAAAGTGCTGGGATTACAGGCGTGAGCCACTGCGCCCGGCCAAGAGAGAGATTCTAGAGAGACTCTAGGGAGAGATTCTAGAGAGATTCCAGAGAAACTCCAGAGATTCTAGAGAGGTTCTAGAGAGACCCAGAGATATTCTAGGGAGATTCCAGAGAGACTGCAGAGAGTAGACGGGAGGAGTCTCAGAGAAAGGGAAGGGAGAGCCCCGGCTTCAAAGGCAAGCAGGCTTTTCCTGAGAGGCTGTGTGGGAGGTGGCAACAAATGACCACCACTCCAGGGAATGACTAAGAAGCTCCCAGCAGGGCCTGGGTCCTGAGGCAGAGCTGCGACGTGAGCAACCGAGGGGCTCAGCAGAAACAGCAAAGAACCTGGATGGAGAGGAAGGTGATGGAGGAGATCAGGGTAAAGGACAAACAAGGGCCTGGGATCCCTTCCTCTGGGGGGTGATAAGAATGCTCCGGAGGCCGGGTGTGGTGGCTCACGCCTATAATCCCAGCACTTTGGAAGGCCGAGGCGGGCAGATCATGAGGTCAGGAGATCGAGATCATCCTGGCTAACATAGTGAAACCCCGTCTCTACTAAAAATACAAAAAATTAGCCAGGCATGGTGGCAGGCGCCTGTAGTCCCAGCTACTTGGGAGGCTGAGGAAGGAGAATGGCATGAACCCGGGAGGTGGAGCTTGCAGTGAGCCGAGGTCGCACCACTGCACTCCAGCCTGGGCAACAGAGCGAGACTCCATCTCAAAGAAGAAGAAGAAGAATGCTCCGGAAAGTGCAGCCTTTGGGGACACTCAGTTTCTTGTAGTCCTTGTCCCTCTACTCTTCAGTCAAGAACTCAGCACCTGCTGCAAGCCAGGCCCTGTGCGGGACAAGAGAGCCGAGAAGGCGCCGCATCCTCAGCCTCGCCTGCAGGCTGCAGCAGGTCCAGCATCTGAATGGGATGCTGGAGATCTAGGGCCGGTCCTCCATGAATGTCCAGACAGAGCTGGCCCTAGGGTGGAAATCTCAGGAGGTGCCCAAACACTCAGCCATGAAGATGAATGCCATTGCAGTGCAATATTTTAAAATATCAAAATTAATCCAAAAATCCATGATGAACAAAATATCAACATTTTAAATAAAGACAGGGTCAGTCTGACTGATTTCTCCCTTTGCCTTAAAGCTTTGGTGTGGCTGGGCATGGCCCCAGAGCTCGGGTGGGGCTTGAGCCTGAGTGAAGGTTTCTTACCCCAAAGTGCTGCCTTCTCAGTTCCCCCTTGGTGACCACAACTCTTCGCTCCACGGTTAACTGAGGAGCTTGAAGAGTAGCCGATAACCGCTGAGGGGCCTTCATGCATTTGCTACAGGAAGGGAGGAACATGGGACGCCCAGATGGGAGAGAGACCGGCTGCGGGTCAGAAAAGAGCCCCTCCTATCAGGAGCATCTCTGCTCACTGAGTATCTGCTATGTGCTGTGTGTCACGCTAAGTGCTTCACATTTGTTAGGGATTTTTCCCCTCCCAACAAGCCCTCGAGGCAGGTACTAGTCTCATCTTCATTGCACAGGTGAGGAAGCTGAGGCCTAGAGAGGCTGAGGTTAAGCCACTTCCCTAGAGAAGTCAGAGGCAGAGCTTGGATGTGCTGGGAGGGCAGACTGGGGAAGCCCCCGCTTCTGTATCCAGGGCATTGCTCACAGGGCTCTTCAGAGGCAGGATCTTGCCTCAGATCCTGCCTGGGGAGGTGGAGCTCCCGGGAGGAAAGATAAGGTTCACCCGAAGTGTCCTTTTGACCATCAAAGTGGAACCTGCCAGCGGCACTGCCACGACCCTGAGGAAAGGTGCACTTGGGTCATCACAGGCATGGGAGAGACAGGGAGCCTGAGATTAGCTACGCCTTAGGTCTGGAGGACCTGAGCTGCAGCAACAGGGCACAGAGACTACCCTGGAAGTCAAGTCTCAGAGGCCCAAAGCAGGCCCCTGTCAGCCTTGGAAATCTCCGTGGCGACAGATGACTTGCCCCAGCGGAGGCTCCAGAGGGAGACCTTGCCTTTCACTCCTTCAGGCATAGGCATTATCAGTCTTGGCCGGAAGTAGAGAGAGGCCCAAACAAGTCCTATGCAGTTGGACGTGCAGAGGCAATACAAGAGTGGGTTGTTGGAGCTGGCCTGTACTGACTTACGAAAGCAGCCTGGTACATTCTTGAGAATTTTGCAATGGATGTGATGATCTTATGTTGGTAGCTTGAAGTCAGCTACAGTGGCAGTATTTACACCATAGAAATTGGCAAACGTTACCAATCAGGCATTTTTTTTTTTTTTCTCCTGGAGAGCTGATTGTTCGGCATTTACCAGCATAGCACTGCTTTACAGGACAAAGTCTGAACACCTGTGAAAATCTGACCATTCTGCAATCTGTCACACCGAACTGAGGGGCACTTGCATGTCTCTTCCTGAAAGAGGCAATCATCATCTCAAACAGCAGTTACATGCAAATGTCACTTCTTGAGCTGGGAAAGCATGGTCTGTTTCTGGCAGCAGAATGATCTTTCATCTAATTAAGCTCAACCTGGGCTAATGTTGTGAGCGTGCACTCTCTGATCAGACACCAACAGCTGGCGGCTGACGTGCATGCCAGGGTGGCCTGAGAAGCTGGCCTGGAATGTTAAAAATGCTGTGGGTTGCCCACCATTTCTACTGAGAGGGAAGTCTCAGAAAGAGCCCCGGCCATGCAGTCACGAAGTTGGGGTTCAAGCCCAGCTCTTCTGCCAAGTCACTGGGTGTTGCTGTATAAGTCATTGGCCTGCCCTAGGTGACAGCTTTCCCATGCAAAGCAAGGCACTGGGCTGGATGGTTTCTGAAGTCCTGCCTGACCTGGTGGGGAAGGGGCAGAGCCACTGTGACTCAGTGGGAGGAGCTCTCCCGGACTCACCCAGGGGCCCAGAGCCTGGCAGGGTCCCAGCTGCAGAAGATCCTGCCAGTGACTCTGGCAAGGAACAGCAGCCCCAAACCCCAAGCATGCTGGATTCTCTCTGCTGTGGATCTCAGCCCAGCACTGCCCATACTACTTCAAGTTCAGAATTATGGCTTTGGCTGAAGAGGCACCATGCCCAAACCCTTTCACCTTCCGCAGCTGCCCCTAAAGGCAGCTGATTCTGGGAAGCCAACAGCAGCATGTGGTAGGGAGCATGAGCGGCTGTCAGGAGGGGGATGGGGATGGGGCCTCCTTCCCCTCTCCCCTGTGGCAGCAGGAGTGACTGCTCTGACCACCCTGAGAGATGAGGCACGATGGACACACGGGTGACAACTGGCAACTGCAGCTATGTAATGCACGCATAAGGGCCGTGGCTTTCAGGCTCAGAAGTCAGGGGACACAGGGAGGCCATTAGCCAGGAAAGGGTGGGGGCCTGGGGGTGGGCAGCCAGAGAAGATCTTGCTGCGGAATTCTGAATCCAAGCCTTTTGGAGGCAACAGAAGGGGCTGGATCCAGGTCCGGGCAGCTCTGGGGACAGTCCCAGAGTCGCCAGGGCAGGTATGGCCCATGGTGAGCACGGGCCGGCACTTGGCCAATGTCTTTGGCTGTGAATGCTGGAAGCAGAGGCCTGGTGGGTCACAGTGTGTGACTCAGCTGATGGTCAGAGAGGGGAGAACCTAGGACAGGGGCTTTGTGGGCCCAGCTTGGCACGGGCAGCTCTATCAGGGGTTATCATGTGGTTTCGTGACAACACAATGGTCATGACAACAGCCACAGTTGTTATCTGAGTGCTGGTCTGTGTCTGACCCTGTGCAAAATGCTTTAAAAATTCTGCGGATGAGGAAACTGAGCCCCCGGTTATGGGTTAATTAGCCTGAGGTGACACAGCTCCACGTGGTTGAAGAAGTGGGATTAGAACCAGGATCAGTGTGAACACCCAGGCCCTGGCCTTGCGGCTGCACTGGGACAGCCCTTCCAGGCCTCCTGGGCAGAGGCTCAGTCTCCTGGGACTGGGGGTCAGCCTGGATCAGGCTGGTGAGCCCCCCGAGGGAAGGTGGGCCTGAGGTGGGCAGCCCCTGAGCCAGGTACTCACCCACCTACCCACACCGGGTCCGCCCTGGGATGGGCTGGTGATGGCCCTGGGGCCCCAGGCCATGCTGTGCAAGTGGCTGGTTTGATCTCTCTTGCTTGGTGAGACTCAGAGTGAATGCTGGGTCTATGATATTTTAGCCCATGGTGAAGTCGGCACTTACTACCTATGAGGGTAGTAAGTGCAGGGCCAAGATGGGGCTCCCCCAGTGTCCCTGGCCAAGGGTCAATGTGGGAATAAAAATGAGAGAAAGGTCCTCTGCCTCAGGAGGGAACAGGCCCAGGAGGTGTTTGGAGCTCAGGGCTAGGTCAGGGGCCAGCCCACTCCAGGAGCTGCCCCTGGAGTCCTGCCACTGCCTGTGGGCTGCGTTCTCCAGCTCCCTGTGCACCTGAGGAGACCTCCAGTCAGCAGGAGGCTGCAGAAAGGTGAGGTTTCCCTCCCTAGCGTGGGGTGAGACTCTCTTTGTTATGCAAACCCCTCCCCGCCCCAGGCTACTGCCCTGTCCTGGGGTCAGCAAGACACCAGCTCTCAGCCTCTCTCAGGACGCTGAGCCCCAGTAGCCTGAGGTCAAGGGGGAATCCTCCAGCCCCTGCTCTGGTTCCCAGCTGGTCCCCCTGCCCAGAGGCTTTTACAGTTCACCCCGGGAGAGGAAGGGAACTTGCTTCTTCCCAGTGGCTTTGGCTGTGATCTGCGAGGGCTACATTCCTTGTCTCTGCCCTTCCTCGGGGTGGGGAGAAGAGCTCCCCGAGCTGAGGGTCTCTCTCCATCCCAGGCTCCCAGGCTGCAGTCTGTGGCCATGGTGGCTTCTTGTAGCTGCCATGGGCTGCTCTGCGCCAGATGTTAGATCCAACCCAACATCCCTTCTTAATGCAGAATTTGCATCTTAAACTTCTCGTGGCTGAAGCAGGACTCCTGATTTTCTCCGAGCTCTCTTCCTCCAGTCTGACTGCAATGACAGATCTCCATCCATGCAACCCTCCTTCATGCCTCTCTTTCCCTCACCGCCTCTTTCCTGCTCTCAAATATGTCCTGATCCTGCAGGGGGCTGGAGGATTCCCCGTTGACCTCGGGCTGCCGGGGTCCAGCTTCCTGAGACAGGCTGAGACATATTTAATGCAGAGGGGGTGGCTCAGCCTCCTGCCTGGAGCTCTGCAGCCCTCTCAGGCTGTGCAGGTGGCCCCAGTTGGCTGGCACCGGCTCCAGGCTCACCCTGGGACGACATGGGGTGGGGCCTGGGCACATTTACAGCTCTCATCACTCTGACTGAGAGGAGGTGTTGCCAGAGCCCCTGCATCAGAGACCTGAGCTGGGGACTTTCCACAGGGGTCGCCTGCAGAGAAACTGAGGGCACAGAGAGGGCAAAGTGAGACCCCATGGGAGCTCATTTCTTCGGAACTGACAGTGTTTTTCTGAGAACTTGGTCTCCAAACTAAGAAATATTTTAGCAATTCAGGATCAACAAACATTTCTGCCCTGAATTTCCTTCTCAATCCTCCAAGCTACACTCACAGAGAATTCTCCTGCCTCGGGTCCCCAGGGTCACCCTTTCTGGGCACTCCGAAGACTGTCTGATGCTTCAGTTCTGCCCACGCTACAGCCAGTTTAAACTGCATCTCTAAGGAGCATGCCTTCTCCCTCTTCAGGAGGAGGAGGCAGGCGGGGACACACTGCGGGGAGAGCGCATCCATTCGGGGGTCTTTACCGAGTGGTGGCGCTTGCGCTCGTGGGGGCACAGCTGGACCTAGGGGCAGCCGTGGGAGAGCCTGGGAGAAACTCCAGGAAGTAGTGACCTGGCCCTGCCCTCAGGAAGCCTGGTCCTGAATGGGTGGACGCCATTCACATCTATCCAATAAACAAGTACTTATGTGCCAGGCATGGCTCCAGGCACTCCAAATGTAGCAGTGAACAAAACAGATAATGCTCCTGACCCTGTGGAGCTTATGTTTGAAGGATGCGGCTGGGCTTGAGGGGATAGACAAGGCGTAAATAACACAGTGGGGCAGCAGCAACATGATGGATGGCAAAACACGATGTGGAGTGAAAGAAGCCGACTATATACCCGAGCGCATATACCACAGGATTCCAGTTCTACGAAGTTCTAGAACAGAAAAAAAGAACCTATAATGAAGAAATCAGAACAGTGGTGACCTCTGGGAGTGCAGTGGGGACTCACTGCAAAGGGACATGTGGGTGCTTTCTGGGGTGATGGTGATGTTCCAAATCTTGATGTGGGCTTGGGGTATGACTGACACATGCATCGATCGAAACTCATCAACTAGTGCACTTAACATGTATGCATTCAATTGTTTCACCATATGTAAACTCTACTTCAAAAGCAAAAAAGAGAACTGTATGCACATATTGAACTTTGGTTAATCCTTTGCACCTTGAAAGACTTGGGGGAGGTGTGCTGTGGCTGCTGCTTACTTTGAAATACTTGAAAAATTGCTGCATAGGTAGAACACATAAGTGATCAAACGATATGGTCAAATGTTAACGGTAGAATCTGGGTGGCAGGTGTATGGGTGTGTGTACAATTCTCTCAACTTTTCTGTACGTCATAAACATTTCATCATAAAATGCTGGGGAGGGGGGGACAGAGGGGCTTGCCAGAGAGTGAGGGAACATTAGATGGAGTGTCAAGAGGGCTTTGATGCAGAGTTGAAAGTTGAAAGGAGACCTGAATCTTAGTGTCAACCACGGAAGGGCCAGGGCAGCCTCCAGGCAGAGGGAGGAGCACGTGCAAAGGCCCTGAGGCAGGAAAGGACCCGACTCTTTGAGGAGAGAAAGAAGCCAGCACGGCTGGAGAGTGAGCAGGGAGAGGAAGACCAAAGTCAAGGGTTCAGGTATTCAGAGGTCACGGTAAGGTTTTGGACATTAAGTGCTGTGGGGACTTCTTGAACTGTCTGAAGCATGAGGGTGATGTGATCTCATTTGGGATTTAAATGGCTGTCCCCACTGCTTTGTGGAGAGTGCAGCACAGGCTAAGAAGGAGGGACTCCAGCTCTGGGTAGGAGGGAGCCATGGCTTAGGGTTGGGAAGCAGAAGACAGGGAGAGAAGGAGGTGGGTTCAGGACATATTTTTGAGCAGGAAAGAGGCAGTGAGGGAAAGAGAGGCATAATGGAGGGTTGGCTTGAGCCTCTGCATGAACGGAGAGCCATTGCTGCTCTAAGGCAAGAGGAAGAGCAGCTCAGGGAGAAAACCATCAGGGGTCCTGCTCTAGCCATGAGAAGTTGGAGATGCAGATTCTGCATTAAGAGGGGATGTTGAGTCGGGTATAAAGTCTGGTGCACAGCAGTGAGGGAGGGGGCAGATATGAACGTGGGAGTCACTAGCATATGGTTGGCACTGGGGCCATGGGGCTGGATGAGATGATCCCAGGAGAAAGTGTAGACAGAGAAGAGAAGGCTTCAGCAGCTCAGGGATAGTCCAGCATCAGGAGGCTGAGAAAAAGGGATTGCAAAGAACAGGCAGGAGGGAGACAGCCGGGGAGCTCTCGGCAGCAGGGAGCATTCATAAAGAGGGAATAGCCGCCTGAAGGGGTACCGCTGGGAGGCCAGGAAATATGAGGATGGCACAGTGACCTTCTGGTATAGCAAGGCAGAGGTCATTAGTGACCTCTCCAAGAGCCTCATCAGGGCCTGGAGGAGAAGGAAAGCTGGAAGGAGCAGGGGGAGGAGAGGAAGAGACGGGACCTAGGGGTGAGGACATCTCTCTCTCTCTCTCTCACACACACACACACACTCTCATTTATGCACATGCAGGCACTCATACACATGCAAAAACACACACATGCACACATACATGAACTCATACACATACACTTACAAATGCACTCATACACACATGCACTCACACGCACACACATGCATTCACACACATGCACGCACACACAAGTGCACACACGCCCTCACACATGCACACACATGTACTCACACGCACACACACATGCACTCACACAACACACACACAAGGAACACACACAGGCACTCACACACAAGCACACACACATGCACACAGACACATGCACTCTCACACATGCACTCACACACACATGCACACACGGACACATGCACTCACACGCACTCACACATGCACACACGGACACATGCACTCACGCATGCACACACATGCACTCACACACACATGCACACATGGACACATGCACTCATACACACATGCACACACATGCACTCACACACAAGCACACACGTGCACACACGGACGCATGTGCTCACACACGTACTCAACACATGCACACACATGCACTCACAAGCACACACACATGCACACACACACGGACACATGCACTCACACACATGCATGCACACGCATGCACTCACACACAAGCACACACACACAAGCCCAGATGCCCTCACACACATATGCACACACACGGACACACGCATTCACACTCATACGGACTCACACAAGGACATACACATGCACTCACACTCATACACACACATTCACACACATGCACACACATTCACATACATACACACTTGTGCACTCATACACACTGACACACACTCATACACACATTCACACACATGCACACACACATATCTTCTGCAGGAGGCAGAACACTGGGCCGAAGGGAAGCTGAACCCACGGGAGCACTTGGCTACATGGGTTCGGTGGCTGTCAGCTGGTGGGGCTGCTCTGGCAGAAGCAGTTAAGGGAAAGGTAGAGAGGCAGAATTGCAGGAACAGCAAAGAAAGACACGAGGCAGGATGGCTTGGCATGCTGGGAGGTGGCCTAGGTTCCAGGGCCTTCAGGCTTGGGATGCCTGCTGAGCTGGGTTGAGCTGGGCTGGGCTGAGCTGGGCTGAGCTGAGCTGGACTGGGCTGGGCTGGGCAGGAGGCTCGCCAGCACCAGCGCATCTTACATGGCAGCCCAATGAGGCCTGGGGAAGACACCCTGGGCTCATGGCTGCCTTCTCCCAGCAGCCAGGTGGAGCGAGAGGACAGCTCTGTTAATATTCCCCATCACCTAGGGGGACCCTGGCATGTCTGGAAAAAAGAGCAGAAAATCCCCCAGGACGTCCTGTCCATTTTGGGGTGGTGATAGGGATGGCAAGAAGCCTCCTTCAGGCCCTCCCAGATCCTGACTCCAGCAGGAAGGCAGGAGAACTGAGAGGGGAAGCTTGCAGAGCAGTGACGCCTGTGTACAGCTGTGTGTACCTGTGGGTACCTGGGCAGCCTGTGTACACCTGTCTAGCCAAAACCATTTGCCAGGAGTCTGAAGCAGGTGGTGTGTCTCCCGTGGGAATACAGAACCTGCATCCTGAGAGCCACTGAAATATTAACGGTGCTAAAAGTGGTGATGACACCATGTCATGGGACTTCCCTGTTGAGCTAGAGTCTCTGACACGCCCACGCAGACCAACGTCACCAGCTGGGCGCGGCTGGAGGCCCAGAAAGCTGCTGACGTCCACACGCAGAACGGGTCACCCACGGCCCACGTTTTCCACGGCATTCTGTGCCACTACGTCTGGATTTCACTCTTTGCCCTTTGAATCACTTCAGAGGCAAAAGAGAAAGTGATTCCTTGAGGCAAAGTTTTGTCTTTTGCTTTGGAAACTACAGTCTCCCTTTTGCTCCAAAGGAGATTAGAATATTAAGGACACAATGTCAGCTGAAGATTACATGAAAAGGATAATTAAACAAAAGCCCCATATTATAAGCCATCTAGAAGGGAAATTAAGCAGCTTCTGCATTCTCTGCATCTTTGAAGGATGTTTTTAGAGGGGGCAGGAATTGTTTGGCTTGATAAATAAAGATAGTAACCAAACTGTATTGCCCATTGTTCTGGCTGTATATGAAAAGCGATTGTTTAGCCAAGCTGACAGCACATGCCGTGGAGGCATAAACCCCTCTGCCGACGGAAGGATTAAGAGACTGACAAGTCCTGGATAATAAGACTAATTAATAATTTCCATCTCTAAGGAACTGCGGCTCCGGCAGCTTCATCCTTCCTCTCTCCCAGTCAAGCCTGGGCAGCCCAGTCCCTAAGGGCTGAGGTTTAGAGGAGCGTTGGCTGGCCAGGCCAGGAGAGGTCCTGGTGGCAGTCACAGTGGGTGGTGTGGAGCAGAGGGGTTTGGGGAGGGTGGCATGCAGGAGACAACTGCCAGAAGGTAGAGCTTCCATCTCACTCAACCAGACACCAGATTCCCACCTGAGGCTGCGGAACAAATGAGTTCTGTTCCTAATCACACAGTTGCATCTCACAAGCCTAGCGTTTTGCCGTTTGCAAGGTGGGCAGGATAGGACCTTCTCAGGGGACCCCTTCCCCGGCCACTGCTACTCCCACCCGCCCAATCCCCTAGAGTAAAAGCTGCTGGAAAGGGTGGGGTGACAACAGCCATCGCTTCCCAGGGGGCTGCCGAGTCCAAAAGACCTCTGTGTGTCTTAGCTCAATTCATCCTCCCATTCAGCTCGGGAGGGAGGCATTTCATTTTATTTTACCAAAAAGGAAATAAGGTTCAAAGAAGTTGATTCGGTTGGCCACCATCACTTGGCTCATAAGGGTGGAGATGGACTCAAAACCTTTGGCTCTGGTGCTCCCATGTAGGTGGCCAGGAGGAAGACTCTCCTGATGCCCCGAGGTCTCCCCTGTACTCAGTACCCACCCGTCCACACGGCAGGACCAGAGGGTGCCACCTCCCCAGAGGGCTCTGGCCGCACAGCAGACGTTGGCCACTGTAGTCTGTAAGGTGAAGGGTGAGCAGGGGGGCCTGCAAGGGGACCTCTGAGAAAGCCGACTGGATGTCCTCCTGTCGCCCAGTCCCCAGACGTGGGGAGGGGTGAAGGAAGGAATCAGGAAGAGGGAATCTTCTAGAAAATGCCCAGTGACTTTCCTCAGAGAGGATAATGGCCATTTTGGGAGCCCTGCTGTATTTTTTGGAGGCTTCAGGTGGGTACAGCAGTGGCCTTGGCATCGTAAATTGCAATCAAGCAAAGATGTCTGAGCAGGAAATACCATCCACTCTGCCGTGCAGCCTTGGCAAGGGTCCTGAAATCTTAATGGAATTGAGCAATTTTTTGCATAGCACCATAAATTCCCAGTGTCTACCTTATCTCCTCATCACGTTATTCAAGGGACATTAAATGGAGAAAGATGTGGAAGCTGCCAGCTAGAATGAAGCCAGACCCAGAAGGCAGCTCAGGAACCCTCTGGCTGACACAACCTTTCATCCTCAGCTCTCTTTTCCAATACCCGCCCCTCCCCAGCTGCGGGAGGGCTTTGCTAGTCCAGATGAAGCTTTCGAGGCGGCTTCTAACACCAGGGCTGGGTTTCTATCCCTGTCCTGCAGCTTCTGGACTGAGTGAGTTTCTCAGTGTCACCATGGTCACTCCTGCCAGGGTTTCCTCCTACCTGGGGCACCACTGGAGTCCTGGCCTCCCTCACACCCCCTTGCCCTTCTCCTAATTATCTAATGACACAAGCGTCTGCTGGGGTCTTGTCTTTTCTGCAGGCTCCGTGAAGGGAGCTGGTACTGAGTCTTCGGCCAGCCTTCCCTCTGCATGGCGACGGCTGCAGAGGCCCAATGTGAAGCACAAACCCAGCCTCCTTTCCACATATTGACAGTGACTAAATGCTGGCCTCACAGGCAGGCCAAGCGCTTGCCCACAGCCTTCGATGACTATTGTTATTGCTCCTGATGACAGGATGAGGATGGCCACTGCTGTCACTGTCAGCTGGGGGAAGCTTGCACGGCCACGCAGAACCTGCATGCCCTGGTCTGGTGAGGCTCTTCCTGTCCTGCTCTCTTCTGAGCCCAGCAGAGAGACAGGAGGATTCCAGGCCCTTCCCCATGCTCCCCTCCAGATCACCTGGCTGGTGCTGGTGCTGGGACACCTGTCCTGAGGGCCTCCTCCCAGACAGCCCTATGCTGGGTGAGGTATGTGAAATTGGCTCATGGGAACTGGGATCCCTCAAGCGGTCTTGTTAGTCTCACTGGGCACTTAGCACTGTGACCCATGCTTGCCTCATGTCAGAGGGCATGGAAACTCCCCCTCCCCATTTCTTGCATCCTTCAACTTTGGGCTCACCTCCTCCAGGAAGCCTCCCCTGACCACCCAGCCCATTCTGTGTCTCCTTCTCTGGATTCACCGTCTTGACCAGCTTTAGGTACCACCGACTAGGCTAGGGTCAGAAATGGCTTTGAAGCCACAGGGTCCTCCACCTGCTGTCCATGCAGGGATTCACCCCAAATGTCAGGGCTTGGCCACTCCTGTCTCTGCTGCCGAGTTCCAGCTACCCCTTGGAGTGGAGTGGGCTGGCTCAGTGTCCTCTACCGAGGCCCACATGCTCTGGAGCGTGCCTATGGTCAGCTCAGCTGTGGCAGCCAAGGGTGTGGAAGAAAGGCCCCATCAGACTCCAGACTCACAGGGACGCCCAGGGCCACGTCAGGGGAATCTTGGGGTTTACGTCAGGGTCGGTCAACCTCTCTTTCGCCCTTCTTGGCATCGGGACTGGCCCCTGTGAAGCCAGCACATCCAGGCTCGGCAAGCTGCTCTTCCTTCTCATCTCTGTTCACTGCACATGTGTGCCCCTTGGGCCTGTGGCCGCTGTGGCCTGGGAGCTCCCCCAGGACAGGGACCATGTCGGTTTAAAGTGCCTGGACCCGCGCCCTGCCTACCCTGTGTCTTCTGGAGCCCCTTATTCTCATCCTGACCCTCAGTTTCTTCTTCTGTGAAACACTGGGACGAACTCACCCCAGCCCTTTCCTTCCCAGGGTAGCTGTGAGAACCAAAAGCCAAGCCTTGAAGTTCCTGATCAAGCGCTCAATCGTTGTCACCCGCGGCCAGGGCTGCGGTCCCCTGAGCCACGCACGGTGGTGAGCATGTGTAGGGGGACGTCACCCGCGGCCAGGGCTGCGGTCCCCTGAGTCACGCACGGTGGTGAGCATGTGTAGGGGGACGTCACCCGCGGCCAGGGCTGCGGTCTCCTGAGCCACGCACGGTGGTGAGCATGTGTAGGGGGACGTCACCCACGGCCAGGGCTGCGGTCTCCTGAGCCACGCACGGTGGTGAGCATGTGTAGGGGGACGTCACCCACGGCCAGGGCTGCGGTCTCCTGAGCCACGCACGGTGGTGAGCATGTGTAGGGGGACGTCACCCACGGCCAGGGCTGTGGTCTCCTGAGCCACGCACGGTGGTGAGCATGTGTAGGGGGACGTCACCCATGGCCAGGGCTACGGTCTCCTGAGCCACGCACGGTGGTGAGCATGTGTAGGGGGACGTCACCCGCGGCCAGGGCTGCGGTCTCCTGAGTCACGCACGGTGGTGAGCATGTGTAGGGGGACGTCACCCACGGCCAGGGCTGCGGTCCCCTGAGCCACGCACGGTGGTGAGCATGTGTAGGGGGACGTCACCCATGGCCAGGGCTGCGGTCTCCTGAGCCACGCACGGTGGTGAGCATGTGTAGGGGGACGTCACCCATGGCCAGGGCTGCGGTCTCCTGAGCCACGCACGGTGGTGAGCATGTGTAGGGGGACGTCACCCATGGCCAGGGCTGCGGTCTCCTGAGCCACACACGGTGGTGAGCATGTGTAGGGGGACGTCACCCATGGCCAGGGCTACGGTCTCCTGAGTCACGCATGGTGGTGAGCATGTGTAGGGGGACGTCACCCACGGCCAGGGCTACGGTCTCCTGAGCCACACACGGTGGTGAGCATGTGTAGGGGGACCTCAGCATCAGCCACGTCCCCACTCTTGGTGGCTGAGGGTAACACATGGTGCTTATAAGACCAAAGATACCAGGACTGGGCTGTGGGATGGTGCACAGATGGTCTGGCAGGCCTGGGGCACCTTCTCTTCCCTGCTGACCCCAGATGTGGAGGCCTGGACGCCTCAGGAAGCAACTTGCTTCCTTTCCTTGAAGCACATGGGTCCAAATGTCCTCTTTGGGGCAGAGTGTCAGCCTGACAACAATGCCTCCTGTTGCTCTAATCTCCCCTGAGCCAAGCCTCATTTGGTGGGAGCCGTGGGGCCCTGCCCCAGCGACGGGTGACGGTGGAAGGCCCAGGTACAGAGCCAGTTCCATCGGGCTTTATTTCCCAGCCACTTCTATTTCACCCTGATGAAACATAAAAATGGTTACTGAGCAAAAAGCTCAGGTGTTTTTTATGAAGCTATAATATTCTCCATTTTAAGAAAGATTTTTTAAAAGAAGAAAGAAAAAGAAAGAAAGAAACGATGTCCTCTTAAACTAGTTTGTGCATCCTAGAGATGGCCTGTTGGAGAAGAGCCCAGCTCACCCGAGTGGAGAGGTCCCCACCACCAGGAGGAGGCCACAGGCTAAGGGGCGAGCACGGCCATGCTCTTCTGGGTGTCCCACTTGGCCTGCAGTCCCTTCCATGACCGAGCTCACCACCAGGGCAATCCTTCCTGAGGGCTGCAGGGCATGGTCCTATGGGGAGGTGCGGAGGGGCTGCACTTTTGGGGAGACACTTGGGTTGCGAAAATGCTGTTCATTCTCCAAATAGACATCAAGTCTGTTGGGTGGCTGAGGGACATTTATTGCAATGACAGCACCATCATGGTATAGCCTTGGCTCCCTTCTCTGTCCGGGCTGCAGAAGATGGTGGTATGAAGGGTGGAGAGGTTGCCTGTACCAGTAGGACTCCTGCCTGGCTCATGCTTTGGGAGGGGCTGGCTGGGCCTAGCTCAAGCCCACTGGGAGAGAGAAAGCAGAGGTGGGATGTTAGGGATGGGGTGGGGATGTCACAGATGCTTTCTCCGGGATTCAGGATGTCAGCTTACAGGTCTACCTGGTGCTAGCAGCACCAAGCTGTCATCCGTGGGATGCGTGCCCTGTGCCAGGAACTGGGTGACATTTTAAATGCACAGCATCAATGCAGACTTCCTCAACACTGTTGTTGAGCACTCCCTCAACAGCCTCTGTAGTCCGTGCTGCTGCTGGCTCCATTTTATGGATAAGCAAACTGAGACTCAGAGAAATTAGATAGACTGCCCAGAGTCACACAGCTAATAGCTGCTGCTTTGCTGTTGGCTCCATTTTATGGACGAGCTAACTGAGACTTAGAGAAATTAGACAAACTGCCCAGTGTCATACAGCTAATAAGTGCTTCTTTGGGTGATCCTAACCCCACTATTTGATGGGTCTAAACCCTACCCCACACAGAGGGCTGATGGCGCCCATCCACTCACCCAGTGTTCAGGGGGTGGCCCTAGAAGGGCAGCCTCCTGTGTGGTTGCAGCGGGCAGGAGCTGGTGTTCAGGGACCCTGCAGGATGCCTAGACCTGACACAGCAGCACGCTTTGGTGCTCCGAGAAGAGACATGCTCTGAGGACCCTTTTTGGGGAACCAGAGGCAGTCAACTCAGAGGGGCCATTGCATTCCACAGCCAGGTTCTGGTGTCAGTGGAGAGAAATATACACTAATGCCCCAGTGTGGAGCTGGACTCATCTCAGACCCCCCATGAGATGCCACGGTCCCTGGAGCAGGGCCAGGAGGGCTCACGGCCTGCTCTCTGCTGGCTGGGGGTGCCTGGGACTCAGTTGCCCTCAGGGACCTGCAGGGCCTGTCCCTCTAAAAGGATTCTTCAGCAGTGAGGGGCCCCACGGCCCCTCTTGAGGGCTGCAGCAGGAAGGGAGGACTCCCTGGGGGCATGCCTGGGCTGAGGCCTACAGGGCCTGTGTCTGGGGCAGAGGCTGAAATGGCTGTTGGCTGCAAGGTCTCCAGAACAAGGAGCAGAAGTAGCTTCTCTGGGGCCTGAATATGGAACTCCAGAGGCTGTAGCAGCCTGGAGAGGCCATTTGCCCTCCTCCTCCTCCTTGGGAGAGCCCCAAGCCTGGGCTCTAGGACTGCTGGTCCCTCTGCCATGGAGCTGCCCAGCCCCAGCTGTTCCTCCTATGGGCCAAAGGGCTGAGGACGCCAGTGGGACCTGCTCTGGCTAGAGAGATCCATGTTCTGGCTAACTCTGCAGGGTTCCCATGGAGGGCAGATGGCCTGGGGCAGGAGTGGAACCGGGGATGTCTCCCCCAGGGCCTCTCCCTGCAGTCTTGCCCTCCTCCCCTCTCTGGGAACCACCCTAGGAAACCCTGCTTTCAGCCGGAGGGTGGACAAGAAGCTGACCACGCTGGGGACAGAATACCCACTGATTTGGGGATCTAGGGCTTCAGCTCTCCCCTGTGAACCTGGTTTCGGAGTCCCAGGCCTCGTGGGGAAGCCTGGATCCCACCTGGAGGCAGCCCCATCGAGAAGGCATCTTATTCCTCTCCTGGGGGGTGGTGAGTTCCAGGTAAAGGCATCTTCGCTCCTGGACATGGGGGCCCTTTGGGGCCAGGACAGCCTGGAGTGAACCCCATGGTGAACCGGCATTGTCCCTTCCCCGAGTGCCCACTCAGCAGCACCAGCCACAGAGGCTGCTGTGGGTGGGCTCTGTTCTGGCCACAATGCCTGTGGTGCTCAGTCTCATGGTGCCTGCTCTAGGGGGTGATGGCACCCCTGTGCCCTGCACCCACTACTTCTAGGGGGACCCAGGGCTGGCAGAGGCTCATGCGGGGGCAGCAAGCAGACAGCGTCCAGGCTGAGGGCCCAGCAGCTGTCCCACTTTTTGGCCACTTCCGTGATCTGTGACAAGATACCCAATCTCTCTAATTCTCAAACGCCTCATCTATAAACAGGGGTGACGGTGGCGCCCCCACGGGAGGCAGTGGAGGGCAGCGATGATTGCCCCCTATTGACTGAGCAACTGTGGAGCTTCTCGGAGCCTGTTTTTTCCGAGGTGAAGTGCCGTGCGCGGTGGAGGCTCATTGCCAGCCAGGAGCCAGCACCAGAGGCGGCCAGCAGCATGGTCACTGCTACTGGTGCTCAGGGAGGTCCAGGCAGAGCTGGAATCCAGCTCCTCAGACTCTGAATCCAGGGTCCCCCCGAGGAGCTCAACTCCTAGAACTCAGGCCCAAACATCTTCCTGTTCCAGTGATTTGGGAGCCCCGGCCTGCACTGCCACCCTGGCCTGTGGTCTCCTAAGGCCCCGGGGTTCCCCGTCTCCCTGAAACTGTGCTCTTGCCCCCACAGGCTTGGTCTGTGCTGCCAGCGTGGGCCAGGAAGGACCCCCCGCTGCCTCCACCCAAGCAAGCTGGGCTTGGCAGCCAAACAGCCCCAGCCTGGCAATGGCAGCCGTGCGGGGACACACCCCCAGTTCACTGGAGCACGGAAAGCAGTCATTAAGCATTTTAGAGGACAAGGGCACAAAGAAAAACACTCATTAGAAGCAGAAATAGTTTCCAAATGAGCCATACAGAATCTGCAGGGAAGTCTGGCCTGGAATGGGGGCCTGGTCCCCTGAGGGGGCAGGCAGAGAATGCAGAGAAGGATGGAAGGTGGAGGACCTGGAGAAAGGTGCACACGGGAGGTCAGGGGGCCCTGAACCTCTGCTGCCTACCCCTCGAAACCATCAGAAAATCCCAAACAGGAGGGACTGCTCTGTCCGGCTCACCCCTTCATGCCACCTCCACCTCACGAGGCTCAGGGCCCAGTGGCTGCAGTGATACCCACATCAGGCAGTAGGGGTAGAGGCCAAGGCATCAGGAGAATGGAGCACTGCCCGATCCTCCCCTGCCTGCCGGGCGGCCTGGGCCTGGCCCTGCTCTCGCTGGGTCTCAGAGACCCTTCTAGAAAATGCACTGGGCAGACTCAGGGAGCCCAAAGGCCCTGTCAGCTGTGACACACAGAGCCCCCAGCAATGCTGACGATGTGTGCCACCAGCAGAGGGGAAGAGATGGCCTCCTCCAGGTCATGGCTCTGGCCCTGCCCAGCTGGAGTGGACTGAGCTCAGGTCATCTGGTCCCTCCCCAGCTGTGCTGGTGACCTCACATGGTGCCCACTGGTCATGCCAATGGTTTTATGCATCTGTGGGCCAAACGGGCTTTAGTGCCCTGCCTGTGAGAGGCTTCCTGCCTGTCTCCTTGCTCATAGCTTAATAGAAGATTTGTCAGCAATGAAGAGATAGGGAGGGAGGGAGAAGAGGACAAACAGAAAGGCAGAAAGAGACAGAGAGCCTAAAAGACAGACAGACAGACACAGAGAGGTTAGCACCCTTTCCTGAAAGCCCACCTACTCAGAAGCTTACGTGCCACGTCAACTCGGGCCCTCCTCTGTAAGTCTTGGCACCAACCCTGAGCTCCAGGCCCCGAGTCTGTGAGGCCTGCTCATTCCTGCTCCGGGGTGGACAGGTCACCACAGCAGAACATGGCTCTCCCAAATGCTGGCTCCTGCCCTGTGGTGGCTGTGGCTCTGTGCTGGGCACTCAGGGGAGACAGGAACGCATATGTCTCCCTCGGGGAGTTAACTAGTTGGAGAGGAAAACCCAGGCCGACGTAGGCAGACATGCCCACTAAGTGCAAAGTGGCCTTGGGTAACATCAGCTGGAGCATCTCAGAGGGCAGGAGTGAGTTCACGGTGGGCTGGCAGGAGGCAGCCACTGAACTGAGGCTACAAAGGTGGGGCAGTGGGTGCTGTTCCTTGGAGAAAGTCTCCTTTTTCCAGAAGCACCTCTTCCTTCCCTTCCTCCCTCCCTCCTTCCTCCAATGCCCTTACCTTTCTAGAAGGCTCACCCCCTGCAGGGGACTGAGAGAGCATAGTCAGCCCATCACTCCCTTTCCTAGTGCCTCCTGCATTCAGAGGACCAGGCTGGCTCGGGGCTGGCATCTGAGCAGCCTCCTTCCTCAGCTCCCACCATGGGCGCTGTCCTGACACCTTGGACCCCACCTAATCCTTTTTCTTGGTAATTGGTGTCAGAGACAAACTTGAGCCAATTTCCATCTGAGCCAGTATCTCATGGCTTCTTTCCTATTTAACATCAGAGGAATTAAGCCTGGCCACGCCGTCATTATCCTGGTGTTGTAATTAGCACCAGAACAAATTGCCCTGAGCGGCACCGGCTGCCGCATTGGCTCTGGGCTCCGAGCAGGACGTGTGTTGTGCTAATTGCTTTGGCCTTAGCTCCTTAACCTCCTGTTGCCCCACACAGACCCGGGGGAGCAGGAGCCCCCACACCTGTGTTCACTCCCGCTTTGTGATCTGATGCTGGAGGACACAGAGGAGAGGGACGGGGAGGGATGGCTCCCCCGGGCTCAGGCAGAGAAGATGAAGAGGCCCCAGCTCGGCCATGAAGAAGCCTGGTCCTGCCATCCCGGCCTTTTGGGAGACTCCGGCTTCCCCGCCAGCTGGGAGGTAACGAACCAGACACACATGAATCAGTCCAGGTGTATCTCCAGCATACGGAGGCTGGGACACAGGAGCGCCAGTGAGGGAGGGCTGGGGCAGAGAGCAGGATCCCTCTCCTCTCTTGGCCCGAGGAGAGGAGCAGGAGCAGCTGAATCTAGGAGGGACCTGGAATGAGCAGAATGCAGCTTGGGAAGTCAACAGCTCAGACCTCGTGGCTGCCCAGTGGTGTCTGATTCCAGGAAAGTAAATTTAGTGGAATTAAAAAGCCACAAGAGCATGATGGAATGAGGGGAGGCAGGCGGAGGCGTGGGCGCAGGAGAAAAGGCCTGGAGGAGCGGGTGGCTGGGCTGCTGGCAGGATGCCAGCTTCCAGGTGCTGCCCCGACAGGAGGGCAATGGCTGAAGAGGTGTTCTGACCAGGGGGCATGAAACCGAAAAGGGAAAGGGCAGAAACCAGGCCCATGGGGCTGGAGGCCCGGGAAGGAGTGAACAGGGCTGCAGGCTGCATTGGATAAATGGTGTTTCTTGGGAAGCCAGAGTTTGTCCCTGGGGACTCAGGGACAGGCTATGACTCTGACTCAACCGCCAGAACTCTGGCCTCGGGTGGAACCCCACCCTTCATCCGGTAGAGGAGAAAACCCTCTGCCAAGGGGTGGAACACCTTGGGATCAATTCCTAGTAACAAGACCCCGAAAGCCTCATCCCATGACCATGTGACAACTCCCCTTGTCAAGGACACAGGTCTGAGCAATTAGAAAAGCAGGTGCTAGCACATCAGCCTCCAAGGGAGGCAGAGCCAGGGAAACTGATGACAGGGTAAGGTATCGGGAAGCAGCCCCTGCGAATCAACACATCGCTGGACGGTCTCGGGCATCGTTTGCTACGGAACTTGCTGAACCACAGACAGCTATTTCTGGGAACTGAGGGAGAACAGAAAGGGTTCGGAGGCTGGGGCTGGGCAGAGCCGACGGACAGAGAGCCTTGTCTAGGCTGAGCCCCAGCCTCCACATCGAGATGACTCCGGCCCTGTGGGTACCTTCCAGACCAGCTCTCCTGGGACCATCAGCCTCTCTGCACTCCACGGCATGTGTGACTCTTTTCTCCCTAAGCTTGTGTCATAGCGTTGGGGGTCTTGCTTCCCCAGCTGCCAGGCCCCTCCAACGACACCCCCGCCGGGTCAGAGAGATCCTTAAACCATCAAGGCCCAGGGGTTTGCTGTCTTGAACAACAGAAAGTAGAACCATGGTGGGAAAGGCCTCAGGCAGCAACTCCTGGGTAGAGGCGACAGTAAGAACTTGGGGTGACAGAGGCAGGCCATGGGGAATGGGTGCTACCAAGAACAGCTGCAAATCAGAGGATGCATTTTGAAAAGGACCTATGTCTAGTCCGACTGCATGGATCCCTCAGACCTTCCCGCCCACACGGCAGGCAAGACAGCTGGCAGACAACCCCCAGAGGGCAAGAGGCCAGGTGGGCCTCCCGCACCTACCTGCCCCTGGCTCAGCAACACTGTGCACAAACACCATGGACAGAGATCTGGGCACCAGGCCACTCTCCCACAGGAATGGCCAGCATGCCCAGCCACGACCTGTTCCATCCCTGCCACGGCAGACATCACAAATCGATTACGGCGCTCCTTCCTCCTTTCCCCACAGCTATCCTAATTAATCCAACTGCACCTGGCAACCTCTGGGAGCCTGTTTTCCACACGTGCCTTGTAACTAACCCACGAGAGAAAATGAATTTACAGCTTTTAGCCAACAGGCATTTCAGGGCAGGATACTTGGCCTTCTTTCTTGTCCTCATCAAAAGAACACTGAGGCACCTTGGCAGCTGGAAGCACCTAGGTTTATTTCCCATCGGTGGGTGAAAGCTACCCCTGCCACCAGGCCTTCTCCCCTTCCTGACACCTGACAACACCAGCCCAGCCACTGTGCTGGCCTCAGAGCCACAACAGCCGAAGTCTCCCTAGGCAAGCTCACCAGGGCTCTCAGCCCGAAACCGTGTCGCATGCGGAGCCCCGCGCCCTCAGTGCCCTCCACAGACCCTTCCCGAGCACCGGTGACGGAAGAAGAATCCAGTCCCAGCCACCTACCTGAAGGAGCCAGTAGCACCTCCGGTGGAAGGTGGGGATGATGGAGGAATGGACATAGCAGCCGTACAAGCACTAGGGAGAGAGGAAAAACGAGAATTCAGTTGGAAAGAGGGAAGGAAGGAAGGAACGAAGACAGCGCAACAGAGAAGGAGCAAGAAGGGGCCACAGCCGCCCAGCAGCGGCCCAGGGAGGCCGAGGGCACCTCTGTGTCTGGCTCCAGCTCTAAGACTAAGGCTCTGGGACAGTACCTATGAAGCCCTGTAGGGACATGCCAGCCGGCAGACTTGATGGGCAGCTGGGGCCTTACCCTCTGGGGGCCACAGAGGTATCGAGAACCCAGGACAGCCAAGGACCAGGGAAATGTACCTACATATGCATTTTCCTGTAATTTTAGGGGCTTGGATTTACTTGGAGTTCATTCCTAGAGCCTAGGTTAAGACCCTTTGGGGTACAGGGAAGGGCTGATGGTTATAGAATTCATTGAAACACACATGCTGTAGATCTTTCCTGGCCAGGGTCCCCTGGCTGGTACGAGCCCAACCCGGGGGGACAGGGTGGGGTGACACTTCCCAGGATGGACCTCTAGAGCTTGTGGGGCCTCTTGTGCATCCCTGCTTGTTGATTCTGCCTGTTTATTCATATATTTGTTAAGTAATCCTGCATCTTTTGCAGATGGATTTGGTTTTGGAAAACAGCCAGAGTCAGGTTGGAGAAGGTGGGTGGAAAGTCGAGGTCAGGAAGGGCAGACTGTGGGTCGGGATGGCTCTCGGGGGCCCGTCACCTTGAGCCAGGTGAGCAGAGTTGATGGGTGGGTGAGGTCATCGGGGCTGGCACGTTGGTAAGGAAGGCCGCCCTGCTCTGATTCTCTGGCGCTGCCTGTGTGTTCAGAGCTGGGCACTGGGGGCCAGGCTTGCTGGTGAGGTGGAGAAAAGGGCCTAAGGAGAACCATTGATCAGGTCCCTCTTGCAATCCAGCTGGAGGGTCTGAGTGAGAGGGAGGGGCCCAGCCTTGAGCAGGTCATCAATTTGGAGAGGGAAGTCTCATGTCACCCAGTGATGGGGGTCCCCAAAGCCAGGGGCAAAGTCTTCTTTTTGCGCCTCTGATTCCAGACTGGAATGATCTCCCTTCCATCAGCGTCAGAGTTCCCCTGGCTTCCCACTGCATCTGCTCCAGCAGGGGTGGGGCATAGAGGGGAGGAAGGTTCCTCAGAGCCACACAGGACATCCACTAGGTGGGAAAAGGCCTCCCCCACCTCTCCTTGCTCATTTTAATCTCACTGTTGTCCCCCACACCCTTGAGCCAGCTCTCCAGAGAAATGCTACCAGTTCCACATTTAAAGCTTTCATCAGCTATTATTTACACCCCCAAAAAGACCGCGTGCAATTTGGTTGAACTAGGAGTCCACTGGAGCCCTGCCTGTCTGATTAGCAGAGTTGAAAGAGAAATCATTTTGGACTATGGGATTCTGGCTGCAAGAAAATCAGATTTCAATATGTTAGAACTTTTACAGATCACTGTCAGCTGGGACTTAAGCCCTGTATAAACCAAGCAAACAAAGCGGAAATTAATTTAAACGATTCCCTTGCAATTCTTCCCCATGAAATGTATTTATTATTAAGAAAGCAATATTCTTTCTTGACTTTTCTGGTTTTCAAGACACGGTGTTTTGTTTTCGTTGTTTTGGTTGTTTGATAACTCACTCCTTGCCAAAGGAGACACACGTCTGGACCTTTTTTGTAAGCGTTTGGTTGCAATGAACAAGCAACACACCTGTGACATTCATCAGCTCCTTTCCTTTGGAATTTGCATGTTCTCACAGGCAGGTTCATTACTTTGACTCCTGCGATGAGCCAATGGAGGGAGATATCAACGGCTGAGGGATGTTTTTCTCAATCCTTTGAAATAAGAGGTTTCCCTCTGCTTTTTCCCCACTCTGTTCGTCGCTAGACTCTGCAATGACTCGCCCTCTTCACCTGTCTTGTTCTCTGTCCGCTACTTTCTCTTGGACTTGAAAAGATGGTGGTTGATTTTCACCATCACTTCCCCTTCGATTGCCTACCTGTCTGCCTGGACTGGGCTTTAGCATCTCTGAACCCCACACTCAGAGGTGAGCATTTCCCAAACACCAACTGTGTTTCCTCGGTGAACGTACAAAAGAAGAGGAAGGCCCAGGCCCGCTTTTCCCCGAAGCCTCCTAACCCCTTTCTGCTGACAACCTGGTCTACCCACAACTGCCCCAGAACCATCCAACAAGCAAAATGAAGTTAAGATTAAAGAAACGCTGCTGTATCTACATCAAGGCTCATGCATTTGAATCAGAGGAACCCTCGGAGCCTCACTCCAGAACCCGGTTACTCAGATACTCCTCTAACCACTGTGGCAATCCCATGCCCCGGTCTTCTTGGATGAGAAGCGTGGTCCCCAGATGGCGGGAGGGATGGGAAGTGCGGCTGGAGGTGGATCCCTGATAGGCAAGGATCATGTCAAACGGTACCAGAGGAGGAAAGAAAAACGCTACACAAAGAGCCCCAGGGACTCAGGAAGCCCACGGGCAATGGGACCCCTTCCATGTTGCCTGGCTCAGCACACTGGGCCACCCCCATGGTTGGTTATTTGGTTAATTTTCCCATCTGCCTTCTCAGAATGGGGGCTTCTGAGGGCACGTGGCCTCAGGCTTTTGAATAAAGATATCCCAGTTCTTCCCACTGGCAGCTCCAGGACACAGGTCCCAGGAAAGGACACCTGAGACAGTCAATGTTTAAGTTTTGCCCGTGGCACCCTGAACGCTAAGGACTTCTAATACACGCTAGAAAACAACTGTGAAAAATGGCTCTCATTTAGGGCTTAAAGGGTTAAGCTTCAGTTTCAAGGAAAGCTGACTTGTGTGGAGTCGTGGTTTGCTGTCCAACTGGGGAAAGCATCTCACAACAATCCACTCCTGGTGAGCCGGGGTGGAGCCTTGCCAAGAGGTGGAGCCTGCCTGGGGTGGGAGATGTGTGACTTGGGCTCCGAGAATCCTTGTCCTACCAGGCCGTACCATGGGTACAATTTAATCCTTTCTCTCAAGTGGCTGTGTGGGCAACGGAACCCTTAGGACGCTCCTTGGATCCTCCGTGCGTGTGCACCCTCATCAGTGACTGTCACCGGAAGGGGACATCAGAGGAGGTTGCAAAATCTTTAAGGATGAGCAGGGTTTGCTAAGGGAAGCATAGCGGCAGGAAAAGCAGCCGGTGAAGGACAGGAGATTCCCCCTCCCCTTCCCTTCACCCCTTGGCCCAAACCACCCACGGTGCAGCCCTGACCCCAGGCTCTTGCTGCCACCACCACCCTCACTTTGCAGTCTTTTCACCAGATTCCAGGCCATATGATAAGGTCATTACCAAGTCAACTGGGGATTAATTGCACAATATTCCATGAGGCCATTCCATGGCGAATCCATTCCCTTTACCCACTAATCAGAAAAGTAATCAAGTTTGTCTGTAGTGATTTGTGTTGTACAAATTCCTGGTGCTTTTTGATCAGGCTCTCGGGGTCCTCTGGGGTTTCCCCAGTTGAGCTTTTCACTGGGGGGAGTCACATTCCGGGGCTCGTGGATAAATCTGCGTAAGTGTGAGGTGCACACGCGTGTGGGAATGTGAGGGAGTGCGTGCCACGGATTCCCTTGTTTTTGTGTATACACAAAAAGGGAGAGAAAGGAAGCAACTAGGTATTTATAGGAAACCTGGGAGGACGTCAGCCTTCAGATGAAAGCAACCTTTGAATCAGTTATATTGGGGAATTAAGGCCTGGTAGCTTCCCCTTAACGTGGCAGTTGAGCAAGGAAAAACTTTTTCGTAAATATTCAAAATTTCTTTTATGACACTATAGGGCTTGCTTTTTTTTTTTTTTTTTTAAATAAAAAAGTAAAGAGGAAATTACAGGGGGAACCAACAGCAAACAAGAGCTCCCTTCAGCTCAAAGTAAATGCCTCAAAAAAGAAAGTGGCGTTTATGAAGGCAGTACGGCTACAGACTGCAGAGCTCCCCTCAAACGCGGTGAGGGTCCTGCACCAAAGAGAGTTCTGAAGGCTGGACAGCGATGGCTTAGTGGCCCAAGAAGGAAGCACCTCTCTTATAGATTGGGATGTGGTGGGCACCTCCCTTCCCGGACAGCTCTCTACAGCCTCATCTGATGCAGCACATTCCCGCCCGACCCTCCCAACCCCCACCACCATCTGTTTCTCTCTTCCTATCTCTGTATCTGTGTCTCTCTCCTTGCCTCTCTCTGTCTCTGTCCCTTTGTCTCTGTCTCTTTTTCTGTCTCTATCTTTCTCTCTCTCTGTATCTGTCTCATCCTCTTTCTCTCTCTGTCTCTCACTCTTTCTCAGTCTTTCTCTCTCTCTCTCTCGCTCTTTCTCAGTCTCTTTCTCTCTCTCTCTCTCCATCTCTGCAACTGTCTCATCCACTCTCTCCCATTTCCCCCATCTCTGTTTCTCCCCGTCTTTCTTTCTCTGTTTCTGTATCTGTCACTGTCTCTCCTGCTATCTCTCTCCATCTTTCTCTGTCTCTCTGTCTCTCCCTGTCTCTGTTTCCCTTGCCTGTTCCTCTCTATGTCTGACATACACACACCTTCCATCTCTTTCCTTCTACCTCATGCTCAGACTGGGGGAAGCCGCAGAGGACTCAGCAACCTACCCAAGGCGCCCTGAGCAGAGCATGCTCAGGGCATAGAGCCCCGGGAAGCTGATAGGGCCTGAAGGTCACCGCGGGCCACAGGGCAGCCCTCCTCATGTCCCTGCTCACGTGAACTCCCTGGCCCCAGGAGGCCTTATGTGCCCATCTACAGGCTCTGCTGCACGCGGTGCTACTCACCAGGACAGCCACCCCCTGCGCTGCCTCTGAAGACCCCACTCAGCCCGAATCCAGCTCAGGACCCCTCCGGGTGCCCCTGACCCAGTGGCCTAGCAGCAGACCCTGGAACACCCATCAGAGCGAGGCAGTGGGTATACGGGCGGAGGGAGGATGTGGGCTCTGCCTCGGGTCATTTCACTTTTCACCTGGGCAGCCTCGCCTCACCCATCCTGGGGGCTGGGGGACTTCCTGCTAAGAGCCAGATAGCAGATGTGTCCGACTTTGAGAGCTGGGTGGCCTCGGGGGTTACTAGCTCCGTGCCAGGGCAGGGGAGGAGCGGCAGGCGGAATGGGGTGGGGATGCGTCCCAAACAAACTACCATGGACACAGAAATCTGAATGTAGATGACTTTCAAGCATCATGAGTATTCTTCTTTTGGCTATTTTCAACAATTTAAAAACATGTGAAAACTATTCTTACCTCACAGCTGTGTAAAAACAGGTAGTTAGGCCGGCTGTGGTGGCTCACGCCTGTAATCCCAGTACTTTGGGAGGCCAATCACCTGAGGTCAGGAGTTCGAGACCAGCCTGACCAACATGGCGCAACCCCATCTTTACTAAAAATACAAAAATTAGCCGGCACGGTGGCGTGCGCCTGTAGTCTCAGCTACTCGGGAGGCTGAGGCAGAAGAATTGCTTGAACCTGGGAGACGGAGATTGCAGTGAGTCAAGATTATGCCACTGCACTCCAGCCTGGGCAACAGAGTGAGATTCCATCTCAAAAAATAAAAAATAAAAATACCAGTTACTTGGGAGGCTGAGGCAGGAGAATTGCTTGAACCCAGGAGGCAGAGGTTGTGGTGAGCCGAGATCACACCATTGCACTCCAGCCTGGGCAAAAAGAGTGAAACTGTCTCAAAAAATAAAATAAAATAAAATAAAATAAAATAAAATAAAATAAAATAAATAAAAATAGGTAGTGGGCCGGATTTGGCCTGTGGAGCATTGCTTGCTGACCTCTGACCTGTCAGGTTGGGACAAGTGTGGATTAGATCGTCCTTTAAAAAATTCCCAGTTTTAAATCACTGCTAGTGATGTTCGCATAGCAGGCGCTCAATATGTGTGATTTCCTGTGCGCCCTTCAGCAGGGCAGGGAAGGGAAGCGTGGCCCAGGCATACAGGAGATCATGGACTACGTATGTTACAGACACAAGGTAAGCTGCAAAATGTCTTTCCAATTGCACTTTGTTTGGGATGTTTGTTTTCTGGTCCTGAGTATGAGCATGCCTGGCCCTGTTCCCCTGGGGGAGCAAAACGACCCTAGAACTTCTAGTTGGCCTGCCATGAAGACCTTTTCTGGAGAAGCCCCCTTTTTGCTGTTTTCTTGGGTCCATGTCCCACAAGGAGGCAGGAAGCCCCAGAAACCAGGGGCTTGCTGTTGACCTCCCATTCTGGGAAAGTGTGAGGCCAGCATCTAATTTCACGGATTGCTCAACAAGTGTCTTTAAAGCTGGGCTATCTTACTTGGCAGCCACTAGTCGCTGCGGCTGTTCAAATTCAAATTGAAATGACGTAAAATTAAATCGAATCAAAGCCTCAGTTCCTCAGTTGCAGAAACCATATTTCACGCGCTCAACAGCCACATATGGCCGAGGGCTACCACACTGGACAGCACAGAACGTTCCACGATGGCAGAAAGTTCTACTGATGCTCCCACGCTAGAGAACACGGGTTAGGATCCAGTTCAGAGATGTTTGGCAGAGACACTTGGAGCTTGGGACCCCAGGGGCCATGATCTGGGGGAGTCAGGGCTTCAAGGGACGAGGACTTGGGAAATCAGCATGCTTGAAGGTTGGCACCTGCTGTTCTACCTGGGCAGGCCTGAATCAGCCAGTGAAGATTCCCCAGAGCCTTCTGTGCCTGTGATGGAAAAGCTCGTTCCTCAGCTCCCCTCCTCTCTCTTCCCTAAAACCTTCTCTAATGCAAGGATAATACCCGCGGGGGCCGCAGACAAGGGTGTTTAGGAGCAAATCTCCATCTATAATCCTCTTTTATGACGGTCCCTCTGCTACCTCCTCTGCAAACAGCCCTGCCCCAGTCCTAGCAGCCAGGCCACCGGGAGGGGTCAGAGAGCACCGTCAGGCTGGCTGTGGTGGCCTCCACACCCCCACAGCCCCTGTGGCTGGCCCCGGAGGCTCCACTGGGCCCATCTCTCTGCCGATGGGGAAGTGGCTGTCTACACAAAAGCAATCAGAGCGAACATAGATTTTTTTGGTGCTTGGTTTATCTCTCTTGCTTGTATCTGATGCACCCATGACAAAGATGAATAGTTTTTAAAATGTGTCTGGGGTATAAAGCTGATGGAAGAAAAACAGCTCATGAAGGGAAGGGAAAATCCACCTAGAAGATGAAGGTTTAATGCTTTCCTCAAGCAATGAGGGCACAGGAGCAGGTGAGAGGCAGAACCAGGACCTGGGGGGAGAGGGAGGGCAGTCACAGCCTCCAGAGCGGGGCATCCTGGGCCGGCCGGGCCGTAGCTCAGCCATCCAAGGAACGTGTGGGACCAGATCCCATGTGAGTAACTTTTCACTGCTGTCTGCTCTGTGCCTGCCTTGAGCTCTTGTCCTGCAGCCTCCCCCCGTCTCGTGGAGGAGAGAGATAGAGAGCATGTACATGCCAGGCAAACACACAAGACCAAATCAAACAGCCCTGTGGCTAAGCGCAGAGTACCGAGGGGGCAGGAGCAGCCCGGAGGATGAAGTGTCCCCTTTTCATTCCCAAGGTCAGCAAAGTCACCTAAGAGGAAGTGACATTTGTGCTGAGCCAAAAAGGGTGAGAGGGAATTGGCCAGGTGGACAACAGGTGGAAAAGGCCCGGCCAGGTGGACAAAAGGGATGCAAAGCAGGGGGGCTGCCACAGGCGAGGATGGCGGGTCCCTCCCCGGCTCTCTCATCTGTGTTCTGCATGCAGGGTGAAGCTGCGGGGGCCGAGTGCGTGACTCCACACACAGTTCTGCAGAATCTCCCCCAGGGGACCCACCGTGAGCGGCTGGCAGATGGCCTTGCCTTTGAAGCAAAGGCCCTGTGATTTTATGGCGCTGCCCTTCTCCACTGGTCCAGACTCTGTGCATCGAAGCAGATTTCCAGGAAGGACTCAGGGTTGCTCTGAGAACTGACGGCTCAAGTGCAGACTCAGGACTAGAACCTTGGCTCTGACCCACCCACCATCTCATGTCTCCATTTCTCCTCTCTGAATGCCTTCCCTGCGCTGTTTCTCTCCCACTACAGTCGGGCTGACTTCATGTGGCAGGCAGAGTCCCTTTCTTCTGACTGTGACTCAAGAGGCAGGAAAGTCTCTCTTTTCCAGATTTGGGGCGACAACACCAGGGACTTTGACCTACCTAGACTGCAAGCCCAGGACTGTCAGTGGGGTAGGGTGAACCTGAGCAGGGACCTGCAGCCTGGAGGGCAGATCTGGGAGCAGAAGCAGGGCCTGAGTGTGCTATGCTGATGTCCAACAGCAGGGCTGTGGGGCTCACAGAACGGGGTAAAAATGTGGTTCCTTTCCTGTCAAAGCCTAGATGTCAGGAAGAAGTTGGGGCTCCTCAAAGAGCAGGTGGGAGTGAAAACCTTCCAGCACTTTCCAGAGCTCCCCAACGAGCAGAAGGTACAGCGCGGCACAGGAGGAGGACCAAGCAGCCCTGTTGCTCCCCAGGGCACCCTGAATGCAGATGTAGATCCTGGGAGGCCTTGGCAAGATCCTGCATGGGGCAAGGAGAGAATGACATGGATTCCTCTTGCCCTAGTTCTCTAGTTGCACAACTGTCTTGCACAGAGGCATCTGTGGGGAAGACCAGAGCCTAGACAGGCTCAGCAGTTTGTCCAAGGTCACACGGCTAGGAATAGGCAAGATTCAAACAAGCATCATCTGACCCCAAAGATCTTGCTCCTTCCTCCCCAGCACACCACCCCCTGGTCCTTGCTCAGACACCCATGCCATTGGCTGATAGTCAGGTCTTCTTTGGGACCCGCCTTCGTCAAAGACAATGAGATGAAGTCCCGGAGCTGCTCCCAAGACTGTCCTCACTGAAGGATTTGGTTTGTATTAATCTCAGATTAGACCAAATGATTCAATTCACATATTGCCTGCAAAAGCACGGCGCCTCAGAACTTGTTAAATAGTGAATTGCTTTAAAACGAGTTTGAGCTAAATGGATTGCAGTCTGATTCAGCCTCTAGGTTTGGGTCACAGCAGAGATTTGGAATATTAGATCATCATTGACCAGGGCTCTAGCCCAGCCTCTTTCCTAAGACAGTCTGCAATGGTGTCTCCCAAAGCAGCTTGTGGTCCTCCCACACCAGGGGACTGAGGCCAGACAGCAATAGCGCCGGCCTGGATCCCCAAACCCTGATGCCTTCAGGTTATGAAGGCAGGTGCCGGCCACAGCTCAGGCCCAGGCTCCCCCAGTGGGACCAGAGGCTCCCCTGAAAACAGCCCCTTAACACTGTACTTTCTTGGGGGACACCTCTGGGCGGGGGTGGGAAGGCTCCCCGAAATTCATTCTCCCGGGCTCCCTGGGAGAGTGGCCGCCCCTTGGCTTGGCATTCTGGCTGGTTCCGTCCTTCCACAATGTTAAGTTGCTCTTTCTGCCATAGTGGACCCAGGAGGATGAGGAAGGGTAGCCCTTCCAGGGACGTCACCACCCTCCTGGAAGGAAGAGTAGTATGAATCCCTCTCTGCAGATGTGGGAACTGCGGCTCAGAGGCGTCAATTCCTTCCTTGGCAGAGGTCACAGGGGCACGACAAAGCTAGAATCGGAACTCCAGTCCCCTGGTCGACAAAGCCTAAAGGAGTTCAACCCCATCTCCTTTGTCAGAAGCCCTGGTGCACACCCTGGAGGGACACAAGGGACCAGGTGGCCCAGTCTGGCCATGAAGTTTGGCTCTTTCGAGATGGAGGCGATTGAAGAGCAGATAGAAACCAGGAAGGACAGCAAACCTCAAAAAGCTGGTGACCCGCCACCCCCCAGTCCCCACCCTCAGACAGGAAGCTGGAGAGGGAAACAGCCAGGAGAACCAGGCAGTGCCAGGCAGGCGCAGGACACATGGGCACCCCATCCCATCATGAGGCAGAAAGTACCTGCGAGCCTCTGGCCCTGGGGGGCAGGACCGACACCCCTGGGCATCTGGGTCAGCCGGAGCCCGAGGAAGGGGGCTCCTTGGGCAGTCAGAGAGGAACAAGAAGACCAGCCAGGTGGGAACCCTGCAGACCCCAGAGCTCTGCTCAGGAGGGAGGACAGGTGTCCCATCAAATGAGGAACAGGAAGGAGGGCCCCTTGGTCCGGACAAGGATTAGTGAGAAACTCTGCAGGAGGGTCATGGAGAGAGGGACACTGGGTCCTCAAGCTGGAGGCTCCCCCAACCTCTCTGAGGAATGTTCTAGATTGCTTTTGCAGCATAGGCCCTTTTGCGAGCTGGAAGGCAAAATGGGAGCAGAGGTAAGAGTCGTGGAGAACTGCGCGTGCTCCAGAAAGGAACCAGGGAGGTGTGCAGCCTTTCCCAGGGACACTGAAGGGCACGGGACCCAACCTAGTAGTCCTCTAGGAGGCTGGCATCCGTGCCTCTGCTCCCACCAACCTCCCCTCACCTGAGCTTCTTCCTGCTAGGACCCCCAAGTATCTGCAGGAGAAACATCTAAATAAAGCGGCTGCTGGCCTAACAACGACATGAGTGAGGAGGGCAATAAAATTAAATGAATTTTAGATAAAAGTCATAAAATCACATTTAAAGATATAAATAAAATCTCTGGAGCTTCAGCTTTATTGTTTTTTGGGGTTCCAAGATTAATAAATTAGTGGGCACAAAATGGAATAATAGCTAAAAATTGATAATAAGGTAAATTTAGATTTAGAGAAAGAGTTTATCCGAGTCATGAATCTCAAGTCAGAGAAGGCCAGGGGTGGGTGAGGGGTACAGCGGCGCAGGGGGGGGGGGAAGGGAGATGGAAGGGAGGGAGGGAGAATGGGAGGGAGGAAGAATGGGAGGGAAGAAGAATGGGAGGGAGGAAGAATGGGAGAGCGGCACTGAACTCTGCTGGGCCTCGCTCCATGCTCCATATGGCCTGTCCCCATCGGCTCTAGCACCTGCTGCTTAAGGTCAAGTCCAGGAACCTGGCCACTCTCACCTGCCTGTTTTCCCATCCTCTGAGGACTTTCAGCCAGGCCCACATGGGCCCCTGCTGTGTCCCAGCACCTGCCAAACCACTTTGGGGAAGGCAGCCTGGCTCCTCACCCTGCACAGGCCCAGCCAAGCAGGAGCTGGAGAACTGCACCTTTCGTGTCTCAGAAATCTGTCCTGATACCTGGTTCCCCGTGGACCCCAGCAAAGAACAGGCTTTCTCTGAGCTGGGTGTGCCAGGCCGCTGGGCTCTGCAGTCCTGCCACCAGCAGGAGCTCTGCTCAGTGTACGTGTATATTCTTGCTCAGTTATCTCCCACCCACGGGCTCTTGTTCTTTTAGTCTATTTCAATATATCAGTGCTGTTGCTATCTCAAATACTTCCTAAAAGTACTGGACATAAATAATATATAAATAAAGTGAAATTCCCTCTCTTTGATCAAAGTGTACCGTTGAGACCTATTTCTTGGAGCCCTGCCAAGTGGTTAGAGCTGGTCTCCAGAGTGGCCTGCCTTCCCCCTTCCCACTCCCTATCCTTCCTTCCTCCCATTCTTCCTTCCTCCTTCTCTCCCTCCCTTCTTCCCTCCCTGCCTCCCTCCCATTCTTCCTCCCTCCCTTCCATCTCCCTCCCTCCCCTACTCCCTCCCTCTCCCTCCCTCCCTCCCTCCATCCCATTCTTCCTCCCTCCCTTCCATCTCCCTCCCTTCCTTCCTTCCTCTGTTATAGGCACCCCCTCACCCTTCAACAGGTCTGCCTGCGTTAAGCACAAGGAATCTCTGATGAATGCCTGCAAGTAGCTCTGGGTCTGATGTGTTCCTTGTCAACAGCCTGTTAGGCCAGCAGTGGTGGTGTGCATTTCAGCCTCAGGGATGACCAACAGTGGGACCCTGAGCCTTGGTAAGGAGGCCCAGGCTGCACCCTCTGGCGCTGGGAGCTTCGGCTACACAGCCCCAGGTGGCCGGCCTTTCTCCCTACTCATCTGCCATTCCCAGAGGACAGCAGATGCAGATGCCAGCAGCCCACTCCCCAAGGCCATTCTGGACAGCATGGAGGGCCAAGTGCTGCTCAGAAATCAGTCTCTCTCTTCGCCTGTGGGCAGGCGCCTGTGGGGCTGGCACTGCTGGAATTCCTGGCTGTGATTACTACTCAGCTCCAGAGCCTGCTGGAATCCAGCTCCCCAGCGCCACCCGCTCTAGGCACCCGTGACGCCACGCCGGTACCTACAGCACACTCCAACATGTGCGGCTGCATGCGGCCAGGGAGTCTGGGCCGGGATTCTTGCCTAAAACAGACAACGGGGTTTTGTTTATGAAGCAGGTGGAGGGAAATGCCGGGCCAGTCTGTGGTTATGTTAATGCAAGGCTGAGCTGTCTGCCAGGACATTAAGTGGAGTCGGATTCCTGAAACCAGCTTTCATCAGCAGACTTTTAAGGTTAGAATTACTCTCTCCTCTCCAAGGCTTGCCAAGGTTAATTCGGGCCTGGGCATGCAGAATTAATGGGCTGGGCAGAGGGAATCCGCCTTTTCCCGATTTTTTCTCAAGTTCACAAAAACATCTCTACAAAAGAGAGCAGACAGCAGGGCGGCATCAGACCCTCCACCTGGGAGCCAGCGTCGGAAACACACGCAGACCCATGCCGAGCTGCAGCTCCTGCACTAGGGAGGCAGGAGGGATGGGCAGCATGTCTTGTCCTGGAACGGACTAAGCAGGGTCTGCACAGCAGCGCCCCTTCCCCTGAAAACAAACGTGCCTCAAACACCAGCAGACGTGCTGCCCCAGCCAGGCCGGCCCTGGATGTCTCCAGGGCCCTGAGTGCATCAGAACCTCCGAGGCTCCGACACGGAGCAGGGGATGAACCCCAGCTGTATCACTCAGTCTCACTCAGCCCCAACTTCCTCATCTGTAGAATGAAAATAGTAATAATGGTGAGTCTTAAATAATAACTGCTACGAAAATAAGTCTGCTGTTCAGCAGAAAGAAGGGCTACACTGTGAGGGCTCTGGGATCTCAGGCAGAGGAGAAGCCAACCTTCCTTTAACACAGGGACTGAGGAACTTTGCCCCTTGAAGGAAGAGGCAACGTCTCCAGGAAGCTCTGCACCCTCAGACCCAGGATGACCGAGGCCTCGCACCCAGCACTGCTGTCCAGGCCTCAGACCCTCACGAGGAGAGAGCTGAGTGGGACGAAGCGGGGCAGAGGCCCCTCCCTACCCTCCCCGATCAGGCAGAGAAACTCACTCGGTCCTCCCGGGTGGAGGTCGGGGTGCCTGGCCTTGGGCCTGGGGTGCCTGGTGGAGGTTTGGGCACTACGCCAGATCTGGGTTTGAAACTCACCTGCACATCTTAGCAGCACTGATGACTGTGGCCCAGTGGCCGGGACTCTGAATCACAGCGTCCTCAATAGTAGGGAGGGGAAGAAGGATGACCTGATCTTGCAGGTTTGTTGGATTAAATGACAATACATTTGCAGTGACTGGCACATAGAAGGTCTTCAATAAACACAAGCCTCCTCAGTTTCCCCAGATACAGGGCACTTTGTCCCCTACCTGCCCATCTCTTGATTATAGCAGGATCCTCCTAACAGCTCTCAATGGCTTGGGCGGCCACCTGGTCGGGGACTCCCGCCCAGGAAGCGTGAGGCAAGGCTGCCTCTGCCATTTCCTCTCTCAGCTTCCCCAAGGAGTCAGGGCTGTTTTAAAATAAACAGCGGCTTCCCAGGACTCGAGAGCCCTGCCCAAGTGCAAACAGAAAGGGGGACAGAGTCAGAGCTCCCCCCAGGGACATAAGCTCTGGGATCCCCTCCTTACTGGATGAGCACAGGGACCTCCTTTTACAAAAATGTCAGATCCTCCCCGGTTCTGGTCAGGTCTCCCCTGAAGTTCCCAGCTTTCTTCAGAACCAACCGCACAGGTCTTTACCCAACACGTCTGCTGCAGCTCACCACAGTGGATGCACCTCCAGGCTCCCAGGCTGCTGTGGGGGGCCGGGTCCCAGCATGAGTGAGCAAAGACTCCACAGCAGCTCCAAGGAAAGTGGGAACCCCACCGTCCCTCTCCTTCCCTCCCTCGGGGGGTCTGCTGTCTGCCACCACCACCCCTTCTTCTGCCTAAGGGTCAGCTCTCCAGGCCTTGCCTCCTACTCAGGAGAGAGCAGGGAAGGCCAATGGGATCAGCCAGTTGCCCGGAACATGGCTTTTATGGCCAGTGCCACCTTTGTGCCATCCGCCCATATGTCCCCCTCCAGAGACAGGTGCAGGGCAGCCTTCCCCCAGGACTTGGGGGGCCAGGGAAGGCCTGTTTGACTCAGAGCTGAGGGTTCCAGCATAGTGCCTAAACTATTTCATCTGGACGTAAAATGCTAAAAGGGCTGCCTTCTCTGTGGAAAGGCCTGGAAGGCTTGGTGGAGGAATTTCCTTCCTGACTAGTGGTTCCTAGAATTGGGGTCCAGGGGTATAGAGATCTGGGCACCTGGACAGATTGCTGGAAGCTGTCAGGCCCACCCCTGACTCTGCAGATAATGACAGTGGCGAGGGAGGTGCAGGGAGAGGGGGACCTGCCCAAAGCCACAGTCACTCCATGTGGCTCACTCTAGGCCATGTGCTTTCTGGGCCAGTCTCCTCCCATGAACCTCCCAGGCTGGGGAACCCAGGCTGCTGCTGGACATTATTCCACATTTGTGCTTCAGGGTAAAAGCCAAAAGAAGGTTCTGCCACCAGATGCTGCGGGGAGATCGGACTCTCCAAAGCTTCCCTAGGGTCCACCTGTCCCAGCAGCAGCTTTGCTGCCACACGTGGGCTGAGAGCAGGCCAGGAGATCCTAGGGGGCTGGGATGGGGTCTTATTTCATCTGTGTTTCCTTGGAGCCTAGTTAGTCAACTGGAAGCCGATTCAAAAACCTCTTTTGAACTTCCTGGAGAAACTGTGGCCCATTCCTCAAAAAGTTAAACATAGGAATAGCATACGACCCAGCAATTCCTCTCCTAGGTAAGTGCCCAAAAGAACAGAAAACAGACTCGAACAGGTACCTGCACACACATATCTACAGTGGCATACTTTACACAAGGCAGGAACAGCCCACATGCCCATCAGCGGAGGAAGAGGTAAGCAAATGAGGGCTCGCCATACAATGGAACATTATCCACCCCAAGAGGGGAACCAAGTGCTGACATGTGCCACAACACGGACGAACCTTGAAAACAGACTCACTGAGAGAAGCCAGGCACAGAAGGCCATACATTATACGATTCCATTCCTAGGAAATATTCTGAAGAGGTCAACTTATAGAGTCAGAATGCAGACTGGTGGTCACTAGGGGCAGAGGGAGGGAAGAAGGGGGGATGGCCGCAAATGCATTGGGAGTTTCCTTTCGGGGTGATGAAAATGTTTTGGAACAAGATAGTGGTGATGACGGTACAACACTGTAAATGTACTAATGCTTCTGAATTGCTGACTTTAAAAAGTTAATTTTGCATTATGTGAATCCGACCAAAATTAAAACAAACGAAAAGAAACTGTGGCCCAGGCACAGACGAGGGCCAGGGATTCCACTCCACCCAGTCCCTGCCTCAGCACGCACACCCTCCTGGCAGGGTGGAGAGGGGCCTGGAGAGGAACTGGGGGAGGGGGGCAGATGCAGGAGACACAGGCCCCCTGTGAGTCTATCTGTTCAACTGACAAGTTTGCTGAGCACCTATTATGTGCCAGGCCCCATTCAAGGTGCTGAAATTTGATGGGGAACCAGGCAAAGCGGGTCCTGCCCTCCAGGCCTCCAGTTTGTGGGGGGGGGGGGGGTTAGCCCCCCTGGCCTAGTGTTCTGTGTAGCCCAGGGAGCCTGAGGTCTAAACCTCAGCACTGTGGCTGGGAGCTGCCTGCCTCTCATGTCCCCTCCACATTAGCTTCTAAGGGGCCCACCTGCCCAATGAGGCTGTTGACTCCTTGTGGGTGTGAGCTTGACCTTTTAAGTATTTCTGCATCCCCGAGTCTGCACATGCGGCCCAGTGGAGCTGCTGGACAATGGTTTGTGGCTGGGACCCAGCTCAGAGGAAACCAGGCGAGCTGAGGGCAGGGAGCCAACAGCCCTTCTGGGTGGGTGGCGGAGGTCTGACCCTCTGGAGCTGAGGGCTGAGGCTCTGCCCAAACTCAGCTGTGGACTCCAGACCTCACAGGAAGCAGCCACAGAGAACGTGCTCAGTGATGGTTCATTGACAGGAGGAAGGGAGGCCTCCCTGTCCATCCCAAGCCTTCTCAGGGAGAGGCTAGGCTTCAAGTTCCCCACCACCTCCCCAACCTGGCACAGCACCTGGCACACAGTGAGTGTTCTGGAAAAGTTCAGGGGGCCAAGGACTCAAGGCAGAAAGGTGGCTCAGGAGGGCCCTGGGGCTTCGGAGAGCAGGGATGGGGTGAGCTGACTCATCCCCCGTCCCCAGGCAGAGCTGTGACCCTCCTCAGGCAGTGCTGCAGCGGCGAGGGTGGCCACCTGGCCACAGTGGGAAGGAGATCCCTGCACCAGGCACAGCCCGGGGACTGAGCTGCCCGGGGTTGTCCAGGCAGCTGCAGAACTCAGTGCACTGATCTGGAGCCCTGGAAATCCACTTTCCAAAACCCCTCCCGGTAGGTTCTGAGCAGCTCCCCAGCAAGAACTGCAATCTGCAGATGAGAACATCATGCAAATGGCTCTCAACTGGAGCCAGGGACTGGAGAGATGGGGCTGGCTCAGAGCTTTAATAGGACCAGGCAGGAGGTTTGCTCTCTGGACCTGCAGCCTCAGCAGGGTCTGGGGCCTCAGCAACATGCACATAAGTCTCTAGCTGCAGAGCCTACATCCATTAATGCAGTGCCCTGCCTGGGCCTCTGTAATTACACCTGCTTCTCTCGAGCGAACACCTTCACCGACCTCCCTGGGGAAATAACAGATTGTCCTGCAGCCTCTAGGATGATCCTCCTGGGGGTGGAAGGGAGGGCTCAGTTCTTAACGGTAAGACACAGACGCCCTGCATTTAGCTGCTCTCTCTGCCCCACTAGAGGGGCTCTCACCCTTGGACCTGCATTTTATCTGCCTTGTGATGGGTCTGCGGGCTCCAGAAAGAGAGAATGCAGTATTTTCAAGTGTGTAATGACATGCAGGCTGCATGTGGTACAAATTTCCTGGATGTATAAAATGGGAAAGAAACAGGTTTTCTGTCGCCTGCAACTATCCGGCAGTGTTAAAATATGACTCGTTGGAATCCAATGTGCTGCTAACCTGCATGGGGCAGTATTGAATCTTGCAGGCAGAGCGGGGAGGCAGTGGGGCCTGCAGCCTCAGGCACCTGTGGCTAATTCAATCGCACCTGTCTCTACTTCTGCATCTGTTCTGCTTATAAGGTGTGAAAGCTGCAGAGGCCCCTTCCACCCCCGTCCCTCCAGCAGAGGTGGCGGAGGTGGCAGGGGGCCTGCTTTCCTTCTTGTGGCTGCTGATAATGGAAATCCTTTGCCTGATGCCACACTTTCTGTGTTCCAGATCTTTAGGGAAGTCTCTCCAAGTTGTCTCACTGGGCTGTTGTATCTCTGGGCCACTGTTGCCTAAGGAAATGTCCTCACTGGCTGGCTGACGGGCCCCCATCCTCACTCTTGGTCCTTACAACAACCTTCAAGGAGGGAATTAGCACACCCTCTTTCAGGATGGAGTATCAAGCCTTGGAGAGGCTCAGGACTTGTACACATTCCACAGGGATTCAGATCCAAGGCTTGCTGGATGGTGGCCTCCAAGTTGGTGCCTGTGGTCCCCAAGTGGGCCGCATCCCTGCTGGGCTGTCTGGTGGGGCTTCATCCTGGGCCTCATCTCCCCAAGCAGGACACCAGGCCTTAAGGGTAGCATGACGGCAGTGCCAGAACTCAAACCCAGCCCCTCTGCTCCCTCCTACCCCCAAGCAACCTGGTGGTCCTGTTGCAAAGTGTGGTATCAAACGTATTTCTCCCCTGGGGGGTGCATTGAGCGAGGAGTCAAGCTTATACTCCTCGGGGGCTGCTCTGAGTCCCTGCCATTCCACTGAGCCCCAGTACTTTCTTTTCTTTTTTCTTTCTTTCTTTTTTTTTTGAGACAGAGTTTTGCTCTGTTGCCCAGACTGGAGTGCAGTGGCACTATTTCGGCTCACTGCAACCTCCGCCTCCCAGGTTCAAGCAATTCTCCTGCCCCAGCCTCCCAAGTAGCTGGGATTACAGACATGCGCCACCACGCCCAGCTAATTTTTGTATTTTCAGTAGGGATGGGGTTTCACCATGTTGGCCAGGCTGGTCTCGAACTGCTGACCTCAGGTGATCCGCCCGCCTTGGCCTTCCAAAGAGCTGGGATTACAGGGCTGAGCCACTACGCCTGGCCCTCATTCCTATTTTCTAGGTGAGATAACTGAGGCCCTTGGAAAAGACGAGGTCAGAGGGCTCTGGCTCCCTCTGGATCCCACACGCTGCCAGCATCCTTGCCTACCCTGGTGGGAGCTGCTCTGCCTGGCCCAGTGGTCTTAGACTGCTTCTAACTTCTCTGATGAGAGTTAGGGACCTCGTGTCAGAACATTTCGCTCGGCCCATGCACACCACGTTGGGTGCAGCTTCGTTTGGTTAAGAAGCCCCGGCCCCATCCTGACAAATGTCTAGGTCTACATCTCCTTGCTTCATCAGCCTTGTGGTTTGTCTAGAATCCAGACAGAGCCCGTGTTCCCAGGGTCAGCTTCTTTGTTGTTTTCCTTAATAATGTACAAACCGCCAGCCACCCTTCCTGCTCAGCAGTGGCACCCGGCAGCTGCCCAGGCCTCCAGCCCATGGCGCCTCACAGACCATGTTGGCATCAATGTTCACAGCAAGTTATTGTTTGTTTTGGGAAACATTTTGCTTCTGTACCTTGGAGCCATTTCCATCTGGGTGTGCAAAACAGCCTGGATCGCTCTCTCAGAGCAAGCAGACGGTGCTGCTGGGCTGGGCGCCCACAGAGGGGCCAGCCATGTCTGCACATTTGTGTGTCCCCAGATTCATATGCTGAAATCCTGACCCTGACCCCGAGGGGATGAGATTAGGAGGTGGGGCCTTTGGGAAGGGATGAAGTCATGGGGACAGAGCCTTTGTGCATAGGATCAGTGTCCTTATAAAAAGAGGCTAGAGGGAGACCCCTGCTTCTTCTACCATGTGAGGATGGTCTATGAACCAGGAAGAGGGCCCTCGCCAGATACCGGATCTGCTGGCACCTTGATCTTGGACTTCCGGCTTCCTGAACTATGGGAAATAAATGTTTATATACCACCTAGTTTATAGATCATGTTATAGCAGCCTGGACAGACTGGGACAGGCTCTGTTTCCCACCCACAAGGAGGGCTGGCGCCTGCCCAGCTCCCAGCTTGGACACAGCACAGAAAGCCTCTGCCTCCGCAGGGGCCTCAGCTGAGCACCCACCTGGAGACCAGTTCTCCCCAGGCAGAGGGTCCTTCCTCCAGGACATGGAAGCTCACACACATTCCAGACCCACGGAAATGTCAGGTTTCACATCTTCCTGTCACCCAGGAGCCTGAGAGGGTGGCACTGGCAGCAAGTGTCATGCATCAGAATTCTGGAGGGGAGAACACCCCCCCTCCATGCCCATGCCTGCTGCCAGTAAGTTGAGCCCATCAATCTTTGTGGCCTCCTCCTCATCCCAGAATTTGCCCGGAGAAGGAGAGGAGGGAGGTGTGGGGACTGGACTTGGGCACGAAGACTCCCTCTCTGCTCTGCTGGTCTGCAAACACATGCATTTGGAATGACGGGGAGGAAGACAGCAGCCGCAGAGGGGCACCCGCTGACCTGCTCTGAGGACTCAGTGACATGGGCAATCTGTGTGGTGTGCATGGACAGCCTGCTTCAGAGCATGGGCTCCGAGGTCAGACCGACCTGGGTGTAAACCTGGATTGACTGCCATGTGACCTTGGGCAAATAGCTTTGCTTTTCTGCACCCAGGTGCCTGCACTGTAAAAAGCAGAGAAGAGCTTCTCCCTCGTTCAGCAGTGAACCTGCCTGGGATGCTGACGGGAGTTCCTCACACTCAGCTTGGGAAGGCAGGAGGGGACAGGGTCCCTGCCCTCCAAGGGTTGCATTCAGGCTGGGGAGGCTTCCAGGGCCTGTGAAAGCACTCGGGTGGACAAGAGAACCCCCACACAGGGCTGAGAGGCCCGTGGCACTGGCAGGGCTGCTCTGAGTCTCTGCCGTTCCACTGAGTCCTGAGCTCCTGGGAGGGTGAGGGGCTGCAGCATATGCCTAGCGAGTGCCAGGCAGACGTGAGCAGAGCCAGGGACCCCTTAGCCTGGCACCATCCCCTGAGGCCTTTGAGAAGAAGCCCATGTGGGAACTGAAAGCTGGCACCGTGGCTGCTGAAATCCTGCACCAGCGGCTCCCCCCGCCCTCGGGTCTCCGTCCTCCCCGGCACCCCACCTCAAAAGCCCCTTCCAGGTCAAAGGCAAGGCCCCAAAGCACACTATCAACCTGACTTCACTCCGCTTCCCTCCCCTACTATCTCCCTCCAGACGGTGCCACACCATCCACACGCGCCACGTGTTTACCAAGTGCCCTTCTTGTAGAGTCACTCTGCTTCCCTCCCCTACTCTCTCCGTCCAGATGGTGCCATGCCATTCACGCACACCACGTGTTTACCAAGTATCCTTCTTGTAGAGCAATGTTCTCAGCCAGGGGCAGTATGGCTCCCTGGGGGCATAGGAAGTGTCTGGGCATTTCAGGTGGACATGAGGGGTTGGGGGTGCCCTGGCATCTACTAGGTGCAGGCCCAGTGGGAGCCGCGTCCTCCAGTGCACGGGACAGTGGACTTGACTCCTCTATCTGGCCCAAACCCCAACAGCTCCACGATTGAGAGCCCCCTGCAGACCCCAGCACCATGCCTGGGAGGTAAGAAAGACGGTGGGTGTGAGGGGGGCCGGCACATGTCCTGCTCACTGAAAGCTGTTTATACTCCACTTTGGGAGACCAGGTGCCCTTACAAGGAACGACCGGACTGTGAATCCAGTTCCACAGAACCCCAGGGGAGCACCTCTCCCCTCCACAGCCCCGGGGAAGGGACGTCAAGGGTTTCCAGCCCAGCTGCTGGTCTGATAGAAGATCCCTTTCACAATGTCCCCTGCACGTGGCTGGTGCTGGGGTGGCCTAAGCCAGAGGGCAGCCCCTTCGGTGGGAGAGCCTTCTTCATAGCCCACAGACGGGTCCAGCCAACGTGGGTTCAGCTCCCAGCTGCACCACTATAAGCCACGTGAGCTCCATTTGCCATGTCACCTTTCTGAGGTCATTCGCCCGGTCAGCAAGCCCGTGGCCACCCAGGCCCTCCTGGTGGCCAGGCGTGTGTCCCTCTCCCGGTCTCTCAGCCTCCCCCCTCTTAACCGGGATTCCCTGCACCCATGGGACCAGAGCCCCAGACAGAGTCTCACCGTTCCTGAGCCTCAGTCAGGCCAAGCAGCTTTTGTGATCAAATATTGTTATATTTACCTAAGGATCTGTTAGGAAGCCATTTTTGAGATGATGAATATTTAATGAAATATTTAAATATTTAATAGGAACTTTCCAAACCTGACTTAATAATCCATGTCATAGGGAGAGGAAAATGGGGTCGTGTTTTACATTTCCACTTCCTCTAGGACTCTCAGTGTTTGCTAGGCTTTTTTCATTTTTTCACAGCAGAGTTTTAATTATACTGAATATTCCAGAGAGAAATTCTTTTCTCATTAAAACTTAACTCTTGCCAACAGCAAGGTGAGCAGGTGGGTGGAGGATGCACTGGGATGGAAAATGTGTGGAGCAGAGAGGGACTGTCCACCCACCAGCCTGACTCCCCCGTTTATTGGGTGAGGAGGGAGGCCTGGAGTGGTGACCATGGACCAGGCATTTGTGGCCACACCCATATGGGACCCAGGTCTTTGGACCCGCAGGCTCTGGGAGCTCCATTCATGACACCATCCTGACCCCTGAATGTTCCCTTAAGGCTGACATCGGGTGACACCTCCTAGCCTCAGTGACGCAACCCCTGGCCCTCTGTAGCAGCAGCAAATTGAGATTTTCAACACTTAGGAAGAGGAGGCAGCCTCCGACCTTCATGAAAGACTTGAAACATTTAAACTGAGTTCCAGACTCTTCTACCACGAGGGTGGGTGTGAGTGAACGTCCAGTCGCGTCCTTGTTCTGTGTCCCCTCTTCTCTCTGGCTCCTCCAGCGTCAGGTGGCCTCGGGCTCAGGGCCTTCCACCTGGGAGGGGACACAGGCCAGCTACGCCTCCCCCTCCAGGCTGAGCCTTTCCCTGGTCCATGGTCACCTTGGGCGGTTCTGCTCTGGCTGGGCATTCGTTCCCTGCAGACTACCCTGGCACCAGCCTCACTGTACCCTGTGGGCAGTGGGGCATCCCCTGGCTGACCAGCCCTTCAGACCCAGCTCAGACCACAGCTCCCATGGGCTTCCCCTTGCTCACCAGCTCCGTCTCCACCCTCGTCTCTGTGGGGCAGTCTTTCCTCATCGTAGCAGCTTCTCCATCCCTCTCTGCTTGGATCATTCTAGAAGTCTCTGGCTATCTCTTTCCCATGCCTTTCCCTTGCACTCCTGGGCCCTTTCTCTGGTCTCATTCATCAGTACTTCCCTCTCTCCCCATCTGTCCCGGCCACACCAAGCCACTGCACATTCCTAGCGAATTCAGGGTATCCTCAAAACCTGCTTAGACATCACCTCCCTTGAGGCATCCCTCCCACCTCCCACCTGAGGCACAGAAGTAACCCCCGCCACACCCCCCACCCCTACCCTGTGCTAGGGAGGCAGTTGCAACGCGCTTTCATTACAGCACATTTCATTTCATTCATCCACATCATGGGCTGTTTTTAGTCTATTTCTCCAGCTAGGTGGGCAAATTTTACAGGGAGCAGGAACATGTAACATTCAGTTCTATATTCTCAGGGACTGGCATGGTTCCTGGCATACAGTAGGTACTCAACTGCTTACTGAACAAGTCCTTGAACCTGTATGTCTTTGTGTTGTCTGGTTTTGTTTTTGGAGGGTTGGGGGAAACTCCCATTTCTATGTCCAGTGAACTCATGTTCACCTTTTAGGGTGCTGCTCAAAGATCTAATTCTCATCCTAATCCTACAACAGCTTCTCCTCTAATCCGGCTCTAATTCCTCCAGGCAGAAGTGGATGCTTCTTGCTCGGTGCCCCCACGACCCTCTGCTTGCCCACCACCATCAGCAGGGCTAAGACCTTGCTGTGGCTCAAGGCTTCACTTCCTGTTTCCTCACTCCCTAGGCTGGGCTGTCCTTAGCTTCTCTGCCTCCAGCCCAGCCTGGTGCCCAGGGAGGAGAGAAGCAGCAAACAGAACCATGGGCTGGGCAGAGTGCACTGTGGCCACGTACTGCAACCCAAGCTGCCTCCTCCCCATAGTCCCTGACACCTGCTCAGGCTGGTGCCGGCCCATCACGTGGCAGAAGCTACTGTGGCTGGAGAGGCAGATGCTTGGGCAGCCACAGGGCTGGGTAGAGTGGGTCCTCAGAAACCACTTGAAATGATCTTGGGCCCCAGGGCAAAGAGGTTGTCTGTTTCTGGGGTGCTTGGATACAGCCCTGAGGCCACACTCCGGAGGGAGGATGTGACAGATGAAGATGTGGCATTTTTAAGATGGTAACTCTTTTAATAAGGGGTCTTTAAATATTTAGCAAAACAGTAGAAGAGGCCAATTCAGCCAGGAGTGATAGTTTTAATCTCACTGAGCACCAGCGGGTTTCCTCCGAGCAAGGGAACCTAACTTCTCCCTGCTCCCAGCCCCAGCTCCCACCCTCTGCAAACTCCTGCAGCTTCCTCTGGGGGACTGAAGGAGGGGCTCGATGGCTCACCAACGGATCACAATGTCTGAGCCCAACAAGACAGGATGGCATTTCCTGGTCCTGTGTCCAGGCAGAGGCATGGGTGATAGACTGTGTCTCCTCCCACTGGCCTGCTCAACTGGGACCCCTGTAGAGGCTGTCTTGGGACCCTGGACAGGATGTCAGGAGGTGAAAATAAATGGAAAAGACAGTGCAGAGACCCGAGGGACCCTGTTTGGAGCCCCACTTCTCCCTTCTTACCAAACCTACCCACCTCTGGCATCAGCTAACCCAGAAAGCCCCGGGCTCTGGACTTCCCTCTACTCCAATGGTGCACTGTAGGGCACTGCAATCATCTCTGCTTGTGAGCCTCCTCTGTGCCACTCAAAATGGCTGGAAGGTGAAACCGGGTCCCCAGTGCCCTAGCAGGGCCATATGCCAAGCAGAAGCTCAATCAGTGGTAGATACTGTCCTGAGGTGGTCCAGGCGCCAGTCTCCAGAAAATGCTGATTCGGATGCCCAGGGCTGGCTGACTTTCTACCCTCCCTGCTGTCTTCTGACATGGCTATCACCATCTCCACGGGCTTCCAAGGCCACCTTGATGCACCATCTACTAACTCAATAAGTACTAGCTAGGCTTGCCATGGGCCAGGCCTGATGCTGGGGCTGAGCATGCGATGGGGACCAGAACAGACCTGGTCGCTGTCTCAAGGGGCCTGTACCCCATGGAAGTGGGGAAACGGGCGTCAGACAGATCATCATACACATCTAGGGTATGAAGCTTGTGTGTGACTGAGCTGGGAATCAGAAGCCTCGTGCTTTGCAGCCGTCATCCAGGGCTTTGTCTTGGGTGGAGACACAGTACACTTGAGCTGGGAGGGGCAGTTCTGTTGGAGTGAATGAGGCCAAGAAGTCAGGAGGAGGATTTGCACAGGGGCAAGGAGGGACCACAGGCAGGAAGAAGTGTTCAAAGACAGGGATGGAAAGGGCATCACTGGGGCTGAGTCCAGGAGGTCAACAGGGAATGTGGCACCTGGGAAAGCCAGGGCAGTAGCACTGTCATAGGCCTTGAGTCTCACTGTCTGCCTTCTCCATAAGAAAACCAGCTCTGGCGGAAGGGACCATGCTTGCTTTATTCCTTGCCAATCTCTAAATACCAGCACAGTACTGACATACAGTAAGTGCTCAATAAATGTTTGTAAACTAGATAAAAAGTGCCTCATTTACTCTTAACAACAATCCAGTGGAATCAGGATTATTAGCATCCACATTTTGCCAGTGAGGGAACGGAGGCTCTGGGAGGTTGAGAACCTCAGCCAAGTCATGGGTTGAGTAAACCATGGAGGCCAGCTTTGCACCCAGGGCCGCTCTGCCCCTCAAACTCATATTCTCAACCCGTGCGCCGCTTTGCTTTGGCCTCTTTTTCTAGCAGATTCTTTCTCGGAGCTGCTGCTACCACCTCCATGAATACAACTCAGCCATCGGTATGCGAACCTGCGTGCTCCCTGTACCGGCTGCCTGCTCATCTATGCATATTTCGTTATTAAAATGGGGATACTTTAATCTCAGTCTAATTTTGTCTTCAGGGAAGCTCTGTCCCCAGCTGCCCACAGCGAAAGCCCCCAGGAAGCAGGCACCTACTTGTGATTCAGGCCACCTTGTCCATCCGTCAACACGCTTGTCTCCTGTATCTGCCATCTCTTATTTATAATCCCGCTCAGATTAATGAATGACAGTAGTTCTCATCACAGGAAATTTGATTAATCAATTTAAGTGCTTAATCACCACAGCCTTGTTGAGTGCTGAGCATCAGGGATCTCACTTTGATGCAGATGAATTTCAGAAAGAAGAGGGAGAGTAGAAACAAAATTGTCAGCACTTCTCCATGGAAACCCCATGGAGGCTTCAGGACGGAGGACAGTGCTGGGGAAGTCCTGGGGCCCCCAGAAGCCAGAGGTGGGGTGACAAGAGGATGGGTGGATGACTGACGCATGGAGCAGCCCTCTGAAACCTCTGGAATCGAGGGACCCTTGATTCCACCCAGAGTCTGCGCCTACGCTTTGGGCAGGGGAGGCAGAACCCACGTTGGTCTAAGAGCAGGGAGAAGTGGGCACGATCCTGCCACGCTGCAGGGCCTAGGGATGGGGCTGGGACTTGCTGCTTTTTGTGCTCAAATAATGAACGAGACGAACAAGGGCACCGAGCAGCTTCCTGCCGGCTGTCCCCTTTGGCAGCAAACTCATTCCCACCTCTGGGCCTTGGCTCGAGTAGTTAGCTATCAACCTTGAAGCTGTCCCTTCCTGTCAGCCCATGCAAATTCTGCCATCAGCCCAGGACCACCTCTTCCTCTTCCAGGAAGCTGACTTCAGGCCATGCCCTTCCCTTTTCCAAGCTCCCGGGGCTCGTGACCCGCAGCCCACCCCTGCACCAGTGGACGCCCGGCCTCGGTTCTGCATTTTCACTTCTCTTAGCTCTCACCTCCTCCACCACGGAGACGGCTCTTTCTCAGTATCTTTGTGATACTGTTTTTTTATCCCTCAGGATTGGCCCAGCCCAGGGCACTGCATACAGCAGGCACTTAATGTAACACAGTAGCAGCTTTTAGTTTCTCAGGCCAGTGAGATATGGGCAATCACTGGTAGTTTTTCAGTCAAGCATCAAGGGTGCATGCCCCTGGGGGACACTGAAAATGCTGGCTGTGGGGAGCAGTCTGAACACCAACATTCAATATTACACCATGTTTTCATTTTTCAAAGGCAGAAAGAACCTATTAGTTTGAATTACAAACAACAGAAGTAGAAAACTCCACAACGAAAAAGCTCAGCTGGTGGAGAAGCTCAGGAGCTCGCAGAAGATGAGCACTTGGGGGTAGGTAGGCTGGGCGTCTCGGGGAGTTTTGTGATGTCCAAAACGAGATGTGGGTTATATAGGGTTTAAAACCCGCACCTGTAGGACCAGTCAAATGGGGACAGAGTTGGCTTCTCAGAGCCACGGCAAGGGCATGAGGTAGGAGGACCAAGCTACCAGTTACTGAACGGGCACTGAGCAGCTACAATGTGTGCACTAAGCTTATTCCGTCTCGATCCCAAAACAGTGTGCCGCAGTAACCACAATCATCGCCATTGGCTAAGGAAACCAAGGGGTGCAGAGGTGATGTCGCTTGGCCCCCAAGCCACGGAGAGTGGGAACAAGAGGAGGTCTGGTCAGGATGCCTCTGCCTCTGCCTTGCCCGGCCCACAGGCTCCAAGCAGGCAGGACCAGACCGCAGCTTCCAGGTGCTGGGATCCGGGGACCGCACCTTCACCTGCTGCTCTCTTGAAGGAAAAACAAATATCTGCCTCTGGCAGGTAAAAAAAAAAAAAAAAAAAAGAGTGTGACTCATGCTGTTTGTGATAGCTGCTACACAGAGAAAGACTAATTTCGGAAACCGATTATTAAAAAATATATTCACTCTGAACAGCGCAATCAATCAAACCTTCAAGATGCAGGTTCAGCTGGTGCCGTAGGACTCCCGGGCAACACACGGCTCCTTCCCAGGCTGCTGTCTGGCCCGGCCAGGCCTCCTTCCCACCGGGACAGTCCCGGTTTTGCCCTGTGGACTTTGGCCTCCGGCCTGCCCAGGCTGCAATGAGGATGGAGAGGAGGAGGCCAGAGCTCCCAGTTGTTGACTGGTCGGGAGGCAGCTACGGAGTCAGGATTGAAGCCACATCAGCTCCCAGGCCATGAAGTGGACCAAGTGGATACCTCTCTCCCCCAATAGTGGGCACAGAGCCCAAGACACACTGGTGGGAGTGGTCCCCAGCCCGCCCTCTCACCTATGCCATGGGGCCAGTGCCACCTGAGCCATAGGCTAATGTGTCAGAGATGTGGGGCACATGGGATGCCCAGTGCGGGTGCCCGCCCAGTGCCGCCTGCCTTCCAGGAACCACCTGCCTCCCTTGCCACTGAGACAGACCTGCTGGACCTCAACAAAGCCTTACGGAATTCTAGCGATGATTCTGTGAAGGGATCTCCGAGCTCACTGGGGCCTCTTCATTTCACAAATGAGGAAGCCAGGGTTGGAGATGCAGGTCATGTGGCTCCGACACTCCACACCTCAGACAGCCTCAGATACCCAGGCTTTGCCTCCTGGAAGGCCGGGCTCCGCACTCTCCCTCCCTTCACCCCTTCATCCGCACCCGGGGAGCTCGGAGCCCTGCACCCTGGAGGCCTGCAACACTTCCATTCCTGCCTATCATCATCGTGAGGCAGTCCTGGATGAGAACCTGCCCAGGTGGTGTCTGGCCTGTGGGCCTGCATCATGGAGGCTGGATCCCAGGACCTATGGAGGACGGTGGCCGTGCCATGCGCAGGCTTGAGCTCAGAGGGTCCTCAGTGGGGAGCCCTGGTCCTGCATGGGTGGTGGGTCCCACACAGACTCAGGCGAGTGAATCGACCCTCCACGCAGGCATCAGGTGGCAGAGTCGCAGTGAGGCAGGATTGGGGACTGGACCGGGAGACATGCTTCAGGGCAGTGTCCACTCAGCCTGACCTGGGTGGTGCAGGGGCAGGGACCTCTTTCATTTACTGCAGAGTCTCAGGGAGGGGCTCGATTCTAGACAACGAAGGATATCAGAGTCGCAGCCAATGATGGCTCAGGGTGGCCCAGGGGACACAGACCCCCCACCCAGGAGAGGTCAGTGGCAGTGTGGACCCAGGCAGAAAGTAGCATGACAGAGATGGGGAGCCTGTCCCACCCGTGTCCTGTCAGCAAGGGCAGGCCCGACCCAGGACTGCAGACTCCACCTGGGAGCAGCAGGGCCCAGAGGGGCCGTCGGCCCTGGGAGGACGCAGCTCTGGACCTGCAGCCCCACCAACCACCTGCCTGCAGCCAGAGGCCACCCCTCTTCATGGTGGCCTTCCCTCTCAGAGCCAGCACGAGCCCTGCTCACTCTGTCCCTGGTGTGATGAGAGGCGGCTCCGCAACACCCCTCTGTGCAGGCACCGCACCCGGGACGCTCAGAGATGGTCATTCCATCCTCACTGTCTCACTGTGACACGGAGGTGGGCACTGGGTTTCACAGATGAGGAAGCTGAGGCCGAGAGCAGCCAGGACTTTTCCTCCTGTCCAACCCTGCTCAGTAACTGCAGGTCAGGCCTTCCAGGCTCCACAGGCCACGCTCCTTCTGCTCCGCCAGGACCCCTGAGGCCCTTTGAGTTCTAAAAACTGTCTGATTCCTGTGGGTGGGACCCCCTCTGCCTGCTTCCACCTGCCTTTGTCCCTCGGAGGTGACAGATATTGGGGCCACAGCTGCACTGCAGCCATAGGAAGGAGGGAAACTGGGAGCCAGGGACCTCTCACGGCTCTGGGTACAGATGACCCCTCCTGCCTGGACACAGGGTCCAGTGGTGGACGATGGGGGCCTTGGGATGCCCTCAGGTGAGGATGGAGACTCCTGGCTGAGTCCAGGCTCTTGGGGGATCCCAGCCTCTCCAGCCACGGTGGCCCCGAGTGACTGAAACCAACTCAAAGTCACATCTTCCCGTCGTTCCTGGCCACTCTGGCTCACTCATCATTTTGGCTTCTTCTCAAAGGATTTGAAAGACTCCAGAGAAAGCTGTATCTGGGTTTTCCTTAGAACAGAGTCCTTCCCACCATGCTCCATCCTCCAAACCTGCCCTTGGACAGTGCATCTTGCCCCTCACCCCAGTCTCAAGGCCTCTGACCTGCCCAAGCCCTGCCCAGCTGCCTGGAGGTGGCAGCCAGATGGGCCGCAGCTGGGGTGACAGCTGGCATCTCCAGTTCCCCGGACACTGCCCGGCCCTGCCTTCTGCCTCCACCTCCACCTCCACACCACACACCTGTGGTGTTCTTCCCGGGTTCCTCAAAACCCCTCCTTCAGATTCTGCTCAAACGTCCCACTCTCAGCAAGGCCCTCTGTGATTCCCCATCACGTGACTTTGTTCTTAGCTCTCATCCCCACTTGAGATGATTTTTTATATTTGTTGACCTGTTTGTCCTCTGGCTTCTTCCCACAAAGCAAGGCCCAGGCGGTAAAACCTTGGCTGTCGTGCGGCCTGCTTCACCTGGTGCTGGACACACCGCCCGTCCGTGTAGGAGCCGGTCGTACTTGCTGAATGAGTGAGTGCACCTGCTGGCCCGGGACTTACCCCGCAGGGCCCGCTGGGGAGGCAGCGCCCCGCATCAGGCCCTCCAACCCGCCAAGCTGCAGCCTTCTACAGACCCAGAATCTGAGGTTTCCCAGGGGAGGGGTCTCTTCCCTTAAAAGTCAGAGGCCCCCTGTTATGGATGGAATTCTGTCTCCCAAAATTCATACGTTGAAGTCCTAGCCCCCAGGACCTCAGAATGTGGCCTAATTTGGAAACAGTCTCTGCAGCTGTAAGGAGTTCAGATGAGTCGGTGGCCCTGATTCTACACGACTGGTGTCCTTACATGGCGGGCAGTGTGGGCACAGACACGAACACAGGGAGAATGCCAGGTAAAGATGAGGGCAGAGCTCAGGTGAGGCTTCTCCCAGCCCAGGGACGCCAAGCAAAGCATTGGAAGCCAAGAGAGAGGCCCCGGACAGGGTTTTCCTCACCGCCCTCAGGAGGAATGGATGTGCAGCCTCCAGGGCGGGAGGATGGATCCCTGTGGTTTCTGTCCCCTTAGGAGGATGATCCACTTTCCAGGCCTGGAGGTCAACGAGGGGCCGGGCTGTTGGCTGGACACCAGAGACCTGCCTCGGGCATCCAGGCCTCCGAGGAGGATGGGGCTAGGAAGGGCCTCTGCTGGGCCTGCCTCCTCTGCCTGTGTGGCCTCCTCTGCTTGCCTGTGGCTGTCGGTTTCCCCTTTCTGCTCCTGTCCCACCTGGCCAAGCCTGCCAGCTGTGCCCCAGAGGGGCTGAGACACGGGGGACTTAGAGAGATCCTCCTGCAATGCTGCTGTGCCCTGCCATTCCTCCCCAACATGCAGGCTTTGCCCACAGCTCAGAATGTGCCCCACTTTTATACCCGGCCCCCACAACCTCCAGCCTCAGTTACCTCTTTACATCCTACACCCAGACTGCAGGGCCCTCAGCTCGCAGCCACAGCCTGCATCCCACCTCCGCATCTTCCCGCTGGTACCCCGCCCCAGTGCCATTCCCAGGGCACGAAGATGAGGGACTACAAGTTAATAAGAGACAGAATCTAAACAAAATGACTCTGGAGGTAATAACCCTTTCAGATGCCACAGGCCCGGGAGGGGCAAGTCCAGGAACCAGCCTTCAACTGCTCTAGTACCTCTGGAGCTGGGGAGCTGGGAGGAGGGGCCAGGCCCTGGCCAGGAGGGACCTTGACCAACCTCACCCTGCTCCTCCCACTTCAGGCTCCCTGGGGCCCTGTGGTCTGCAGGCAGAGGGCGGCCCAGAGGCTCTGCCAGGCCCACGAGACAGAGCTTTAGAACTTCGCAAGGATGCTGCAGGAACCTGGGAGCACCCCTCCAGGTGCTTAGTGCTAAGCACTAAGGGAGGGATTGTTCAGGGAGGGATTGTTCACCCCTCCCTGAACAATCCTGTGCTGGAACCAGCCCGGAAGCCAGGGCTTCACCTGGTCCTGAGGACAGGGACCCGCGGCGCGCAGGGCATCTCCCAGCTTCAAACACGCTCTCTTCCCGTGAGCCTCTTCTCCCCATGCCCGGCTCCCTCTCGCCTCCCAGAGTGCTCAGAGGGCTCTCTGGCAGCCCCGGGCCTGGGGGATGAGGGGAGAGACATTTTTTCCAATCAGTATTCATATCAGGCTGTGGCTCAAGCTGCCATGAGGCTGAGAGTCTACTCGATAAATAATGGGCTAAGAAAGCCCAGAGCCTCCCACTCCTGCTTGCAAATTGGGCTGGTTCTCTGCTGCAAGCTCAGGGTGGTGGCACAGGGAGCTTCCCTGCTCCCTCCTCTCCTCCTGAGGTGCCTCTTATAGCTAAGACACAATCTTTCCCCAGGTGCAAAACAGCCAGGCCCCTGGGTCATGCTGTGAGCTCGGTGGCATGCAAGCCCCACTGGAAGGTAAGGGTGCAGGAATGGGAGGGTGGCTCCCTGAGCCGGGCCATGAGGAGGGCTCTCTGCATGGACTGCCCTGACTTCAGATAGGCGGGCCCCTGTGCCACCATGACAATGCCATGATCGGGCTATAGGAACTAAGTACCCTTCAGTTGTCTAGGCAGACTGCAATGGCTTGAATGTGCCCCCCACCCCAAAATGCAGCTGTTGCCAATGTGATTGTTTTAAGAGGTGGAGTCTGTAAGAGGTGAGAAGGCCACAGGAGCTCCTCCCTCAAAAATGGGATTCAGGCACTTATAAAAAAGGCTTCAGGCAGCATTCAGCTAGCATGCCCTCTGCCTTCTTTCATTCAGCTAGCATGCCCTCTGCCTTCTTTTTGTTTTTTGTTTTTTCTTGTTTTGAGACAGGGTTTTGCTGTCACCCAGGCTGGAGTGCAGGGATGTGATCTCAGCTCACTACAGCCTCAACCTCCTGGGCTCAGGTGATCCTTTTACCTCAGCCTCCCGAGTAGCTGGGATTATGGGCACGTGCCACCATGCTTGGCTAATTTCTGTATTTTTTTTTTTTTTTTTTTTGTAGAGACAGGATTTTGCCATGTTGCCCAGGTTGGTCTCAAACTCCTGAGCTTAAGTGATCAGCCTGCCTCGGTCTCCCAAAGTGCTGAGATTACAGGTGTGAGCCACCATGCCCAGCTCCCCTCCCCACTACCTTCCACCACTTGGGGACTGAGCAAGAAGGCCCTCACTAGGCAAGATGCTGGCCCCTTGGCCTTGGACTTCCCAAGGGTTCTGGAGAGAACCATTGATGGGAAATAAATTTCTGTTCTAAGTTACCCAGTCTCAGACATTCTGCTACAGAAGCACAAACAGACTAAGCCTCAAGCCAATGTCTGATGATGTCAGACTCATGTTAGAGAACCCAGTGCCTAGGGCAGGTCTTAGAAGGTAGCGGGGGGTCAGGGGGGACTTGCTGAATCTGAATGAATGAATGAATGGTGCTTTCCTCCTAAGCCCCAGGGGTGGCCAACCCATCACTGCCTACTGAGAGTATGTCACATAGACAATGTCTGCCCTGGCAAGATGGAGAAGGCCAGCGTCTGTGCAGTGTGTTCGGGGCTGAGGGAGCTGTCCTCACTGCCATGCTCCCTGTGGCTCCTGCATCCTGCGGTTTTTTGCACGGGGTGAGATATGGTTGCTCCATGAGCTGATCCCTTGGGAAAGAGCAGAGAGTTCTGCAAATGCTCAGAGCAGCAGAGGGCCAGCCTCCTCTTTTCTGAGAGCAAGTTTGGAAAGTAAAAGAGAGAGCTGGGAGGCATGGATGCTGGGGGAGAGACTCTCCAAGAGGAGGAAGCGACGCGGGGGAGGGACAGGGGATCAGGGCGAGGCAGGCAGTAGTGAAGCCCGAGGTCCTGGCAATAGGCTTAATGCTTCCCCGTCCACCAGGGCCCCCCCTGCTTGCATTGCATGAGGAGGGCTGATCCTGTGCTGCTGGCTTGTGAGCTGAGGCTGGGGCTACTGCTGTCCTGGCCCTGTGAGTCTCCCTTTCCTGTACATCCCAGATGATACCAGGACAGTCAGGAAATGGAATCTTCCATCACAAGGGCCCTTTCTGCTACCCTTTTCAGCCACACCGACTTCCCTCCCAGCCCACCTCCTTCTTAACCCCTGGCGGCCACTAATCTGCTCTCTATTTCTGTAATTCTGTCATTTCAATGATATTATCTAAATGGAACCGTGCAGTATGTGGCCTTCTGGGATTGGCTTGTTTTGCTCAGCAGTGTTCTCTGGGGGTTCCTCCAGGTGCTCACATGCATCAATTACGCGTCCTTTTCTCTCTGTTGGTGAGGTGGTAGTGGCTTCACCTTGCCATTGGACCTGGCTCCTCCTTGAGAAGTGGGTACCCAGAGGGGCCCTGCAGCAAGAAGCTGCTAGGTGGTCCTTGGGAGCCTCAAAGGCAAAGGCTGGGCCTGGCCAGGAGTGGGAATCACACAGACCATGGCTTTCAGAAGCCCCCAGCCGCCACAGTCCCATCTGAAGAGCTGCAGAGGAATGGAAAGGAGGGAGTCACACAGCTGTGGCCACCAAGAAGTTGCTCAGGTTGCTGGAGGCTTAGACAGAGACGCCCAAGTGGAGGATGCCCGCAGCACAGCCCTGCCTCCTTCTCTGACACCCACCACCAGCCTGCTAGGGGAGCCACAAGCCTCAGGCTGGTCCATTTTCTGGGGAATTCCTCCCTTGAGCAGGAGGCAGGCAACCTGGGTCTATCGAATAGGGCCACAGGGACCAAGAACCCTTCAGCCATGGGGCCTGGGGGCCAGCATGCCCGGTGGTCAGAAGGAGGCTGCCTGTTTCCTTCTGAGGAGCTGATTTCACCAAGGCTGGGGGTCTGTCGGGTCTGGAGACCCCTCTGGGGCTGGCCCCCGTGCAGAATCTATGCATGAAGTGAGGCAGGAGCTAGCTGGGCCCTGGATGCAGGCTGCCCACTGCTACTTGTCTCCCCAGCAGGGCTCAGCCTGGGCATTGCCTGCAGACAGCAAAATAAACAAGGCCATAAATAATCCTCTCCTGGTGAAGCTGAAAGGCATAAGGGCCCTGGATAGAGATAACAGGAGATGCAGGGCCACAAGGGGGAACGGCAAATTTTGTTCCACTGAGTGGAGCTCAGACAACAGAAAGGCAGCTGGTTTGCAGGGAGCAACCAGATTCCCTTCCAAGGGCTGTGCTCAGGACAGACTACCGCAGCACCAAAGGTGGGCTGAGGCCCGGATGGAGGCAGAGCACTGTCCCTGGCCCCTCAGCATCCTGGCCCCGTGGTGATCCCACCAGGAGGCTTCCTCTCCCAGACAGCCCTGACTTCTAATGCCACGCAGCCACCTCTCACTTGTCCTCTGCTGCGTAGAATGGTCTCTGTGCCTCAATTCTGCGGCTGCTACTGGAACATGCTCCTCCCATCCCCGCAGATCCTCTAGATCATGTTAAACACCCACAGAAAGGCCTCCTGGATTGAACTCCCTGGGACACCAATTTATAGTTAGACCTGAGTTCAAAACCTGACTTCAGTACTTTCTGGCTGTGTGACCTTGGGGAGGTCACTTTCCCTCTCTGGGCCTGTTTCTGGTCTGTAGACTAGGGATGTTATGTTTAGCTCACAAGGCTAGGTGAGGCATAAAAGAGAATATGGATGCCCCTGGCACCTAGCATACCCACAGCCAACAGCAATTCTCACAGCTCCGGCTCTTCCCAGGGCTCCTGGGCTCTGCACTGGTCAGCCTTGTTTCTAGTCCCCTTTGTCAGCGTTGTCTGATCATCTTCCCAGGTTTATGTCTTATTCCCCAGAACTGACTGCAGGCTTCTTGGGGACAGGGTTGCCTTTGCCTGGCTCAGGGCCCAGGTGTTCCCCTGGCACCATCATCATAGTCACTGCCTTCGGGGTCCCAGGGTCTGGTAGGATGACTGGCACCCACGCTGCATATGCAAAGGGACTCTGCACAGATGACGCAGGACTTTGGGAGCTTGGGGGTGGGGCAGGAGAAGGTAAGGGTGGTCTCCAGGGGCTTAGGCATCAGAAAAGCCTTAGAGAGTTGGTCTCAAAGATCTGGAGGGAAAAAGCAGTTCAAAGGAAGGGCTTACTGGGAGTGGGAGACACTTGGCAAGAGAGCAGGGGTTGGAATTCACCAAATGGGACCTTATCCACAGATGGGCTGGGGTCCGCTTGAGCGGTGCCACGGCAGGAGGAAGTAGAGGCCACCAGCAGGCTTAACTGCCTGACACCCACCCCAAAGTGACTGTCCATTCGGGAGAGCAGTTGGGAGTGCTTCCTTCTTCAATCTGCCAAGTGGGACCATCCAGTGTGGAGCTGAGTCTATGGCAGGATGCTCTTCCCAGTGACTAGGGACCTGGGCCAGCCACAAGCCTGGGGCTGAAGGCACAGTAGGAGCTGTACTCCTGGGTAGAAACGAGAAATCTGGCTGCTCTTTGACTGGGTCCTCTAGGGTAGAGTCAGCCGTGACGGCCACCTGGAGCAGCCAGGCTTACTCAGAGGCCATGGACAAGGCTTTCCACTTTTGCCCTTTCAGACCAAGCTTCCTGGCCAGGCTCCTTGAGGACCCAGCTGCTGATCGATCTCAAAGGAGTCATCTCTGAGTTCTTAGAAATGGCCCAAGGGAAAGAGACTTCAGGGCTGTTGGAACGGTTTACTCTCAAAAGGTTGAGAAGGCATCTCTAAGTCGGCACAAAGCCGCTCTCCCTGAGTCCTCATAAAGTGTCCTGCACTTCCACTAACTCATTGATCCACATGTTTTCCCCAGCCTGAAGATTTCTTAACTGTCATCACAAGGTTAGAAGAATTGTGAGTTGGAAAACTATGCAGCATATTAAAGTCAGGCTGAAATATCTCCACAATACAGAGAAATATTTTATATTTATTCTCTTTTAGAAATTGTTATAAAGGGAATATAATGAGAACGTTGCAAACGCATGGAATATTTTCTTCTAACCTGACAATAAAAATATGTCAAAGGGATGTGTGAGACTCTAACAGGAAACAGATGGCGGGCCTTGGAAGTTCAGGGATTTAGCAAAGATTTTACTTGGTGCCTTTACTGGCCCACAGGGCAGAAATAGAGGCCTCTCCAGCAGGTTTCCCTATGGGTGAACATGCAGAGAGTGAGAGGGAAGGGGCAGGGTATTCTATGTCCTGGCCCTGGTCAGATAACAGAGAGGCTTGCCAAGACCTGAAGCCATGGAGCCTCATGGAGCCTCAAAATGGTAGACACATACCAAGATCCCTGTCACCATCACCTCCACCATCATCTCCATCATCGTCATCCTCATCCCCATCATCATCATCATCATCCCCATCATCATCAGCAGCAGATTCACCACCATCGTCATCATGACCACCATCATCACCATCATCCATGTTATCGCTGTCATCACTATCGCCATCGTCATCACCAGCACCTTCACCATCATCTCCATCATCCTCATTATCATCATCCCCATCATCAGCAGCAGATTCACCACCATCACCATCACCATAATCACCATCAACCATGTTATCACTGTCATCACCACCCCATCACCATTATCACCACCATCATGATCACCATTATCCATGTTATCACTGTCATCACCACCCCCATCGTCATCACCATCACCTCCACCATCATCCCTCTCATTGCCGTCATTGTCATCAGCATCCCCACCAGCAGCAGCAGTAGCAGCAGATTTGCCACCTTTGGATCTATGTCCCTACCCAAATTTCATGTTGAAATATAATCCCTAATGCTGGAGGTGGGGCCTGGTGGGAGGTGATCGGATCATGGGGGTGGTTTCTCATGATTAACACCATTCCCCTTGGTGCTGTCGTGGTGACAGTGAATTCTTGCCAGATCTGGTTCTTTAAAAGTGTGTAGCATCTCCCCCACTCTCTCTTCCTCCTGCTCCAGCCATGTAAGATGTGCCTGCTTACCCTTTGCCTTCTGCCATGATTGAAAGTTTCCTGAGGCCTCCCCAGTAGCCACTATGCTTCCTGTACAGCATGCAGAAATGTGAGCCAATTAAACCTCTTTTCTTTATAAATTACCCAACCTCAAGTATTTCTTTATAGCAATGTGAGAACTAACATACCATTATCACTATCATCATCATCCATATTATCAGTAGTGTCATCACCACCACCATCATTATCACCATCACCACCATGAGCATCACCATTCACCATTGCCACCATCATCACTATCATCATCACCTGTATTATCACTGTCATCATCATCACCATCCTCACCATCACCACCATCAGTACCACCATTAACACCATCATCACCATCAAATCACCCGTATTATCACCGTCATCATCATCACCATCCTCACCATCACCACCATCAGTACCACCATTAGCACCATCATCACCATCATCATCACCCGTATTATCACCGTCATCATCATCACCATCCTCACCATCACCACCATCAGTACCACCATTAACACCATCGTCACCATCAACATCACCCGTATTATCACCGTCATCATCATCACCATCCTCACCATCACCACCATCAGTACCACCATTAGCACCATTGTCACCATCATCATCACCCGTATTATCACTGTCATCATCATCGCCATCCTCACCATCACCACCATCAGTACCACCATTAACACGGTCATCACCATCATCATCACCCGTTATTATCACTGTAATCATCATCACCATCTCCACCGTAATCACCATCATTGATATCATCATCACCACCATCATGATCACCATAGTTATAACCATCATCATCACCACCATTAAGCCCATCATTATCTCCATCCTCATCACCATCATCATCATGCTAATAGTTTCCATGTGTTGAACACTTAAAATATGCTGTGCACTATGCTAAGGGCTTGACATAAATCATTACATTTTAACCTCGCAACCACCATATGAGGTATTTGTATCCAATTGTGTATCCAATATGGAAACAGATGCTCAGAGAGGTTAGGAACTTACTCAAGGACATACAGCCTGTGGGTGGTGAGGCTCTAATCGTAACCCAGGTCATTATGGCTCCCAAATTCTGACAACACTCTTAAATGGAAGAGTATTCGTAGAAGCAGAAAGCACTCCAACAAATCTCAAGATGGGAAGGAATCTTCTCCCTTAGAGGTGTCCATTAGAGGTACTGGGTATTTCATTCAGCCCGTGGCTTGTATGCAATACAATGGGCTAAGATGACCTCTGCCATCACTGCCAGTAGACCAGAGAAAATGCCATTTAATAAACACCCATTGAGCCCTTACAGTGGTGCCAGGCACCGGAGCTAGCTGCAGGAACCAGACGCACAGAGACAACCAGCTCTGAAACCAATATGCAAAGGCCACACAACACAAGACGTGGGACTCAGGGAATCACTCTGATTAGGCACAGGGATGGCGGGGTAGGGCAACCGCAGCTTTGAAGGAGTGATGGAGGAAGGAGAGGGGATGTCATCCTAGTGGAGAGGACAGTGTGGGGAGTCAGAGGAAGAGCCAGGTGCTCTGGATGACTTTAGAATAGGACTCTGGGGAGGATGTGGTGGGGACGCTGCTGGGAGGTAGTGCTGGGCCTCCACCGCAGAGCCCTATCACCTGTGTGGGGAGGCATCTGGACTTGACTCCATGTTCCCTGGGGAGCCACCCGAGGCAACTGAGCAGGGCAGGGTCATGAGAGCCACACAATCCCTGGTTTGGTTACCGGCCCTTGGTAAAACCCTAGAGACAGCAAGGTGTGCCTCCATCTCCTCCCTTCCTTCAGAGCCCCCACCACAAAGATCCCATTCACACAACAGATACTCAGTGAATGCCTCCTCCACCCCGGGCATTGGTGCAGGTGCTGGGGATGGAACAGTGCATGAGCCCGACGAGATCCTCCCCTCTAGAAATTCGCCTTCCAGTGTGCAAGAGACAACTTTCCCTGCCCCAGGCTGCGCTTCCCAACAGTACCAATGTCTCCATAGCTCTCCAGGGTCTGATGGGTGCCCGTGGACTTCCTGCCCCCACCCTCTTTCCAGATAGCACTTCTGCATGCTGACCAGAACCTTTCAGGGACACTGTGCTTCCCACAGATGCCAACTCCAGTGCTGACTGCTTCCTGCTTCCCTCCCATGGCAGCAGCACGTCCTGGAGCCTCCCTTGCCAGGTCTGCTCTGTAGTTTGGAGTTCATTTCTGTAATCCCCAAATAGGGTACCCTAGAAAGGAAAGGATGAGTCGCAAGGGGCCCTGAGAATATTCTGGAATCCAGAGCTCCCTGTACCTCAACGCTCACCCTAAAGGACCTGCAATGTCCGAGGGGCTGAGTGCTCAGGAGTAACCCACCCTCCCCCAGAGGACCAGCTGGGATTGCGCCTCGTCCCTGGGAGGCAGAATGTGTGCAGAAGGAGAGGACAGCCCATCCCAGGGGAGCGCTTTCTCAAATTGACATTCAGTTTTCCATTGCTAAAAATATTTCTGAGCCAAGCCACTCAGGATTAGAAAAGAGACTAGAGATTGAAAATTAAATACATATGCACTCAATGCTGGGAAGGATTTGACCTTCAAAACTTCCTTTCAATGAATTCCCAAATAAAATACTATTTATACAGCTTAAAGCAAATTATTGTGTAGCCCTGTACTAAATCTTCACATTCCAATTCAGACTCTGCAGAGCTTCCTGAGGCTCGGATACATTGGCAAGAGTGACAATCAGCGGTGTTTGAGGAGGTCTTTTTGAACCCATTGCTGTAGAAATACTGAGTTTGGATCACTCACAATCTACTTATAAATATTGCATTTGTATTCCTGCAGCCCAAATAGCTGAGCATTAATCTCTTAAGATTAGTGACTAAATGTGCTGGAATTCACAATGTATAAATAGGAACGGAGCTTTTCTGACATTTGTGGGCCACTTAGGAAGCAGTCAAAAGGTCAATGTCGTTGCGGTATTAATTTTTTATCAAAGATGGCCAAGCTCATTTTCAGGGTTGTAATAAACAGCTCTTCTCGGCTCAGACACCTCCTGTCCCCCACCTGCTGGAGCCCTCGCTTGCCCTTGAGGATGGATGCCACCTCTTCAGGCCTCTAAGTCAGCTACCCTGCTTCTAGAAGATTCATCTAGGGCAGCTTAAAAGGGGACGACGCCTGGGAATGTTGAGTAAGGAAAACACCATTCTGAACGCCACTGCTGAGCAAAAAGGCCTTGCTGGTGCCCTGATAAATTACTAAAAACACAGGCCAGATTTAAGGACCAAATTTAATCTCAACCTGGCTCCCAGGAGGACAACTGTTCAGGTCTTTTTAACTCTGATTTTGCAATTCTACGAAAGTCATTATTTTTAAGTCACACGCAAGCTAATACGCTGCAACTAAGCACAAAAATGATCTTATTCAGAACTCCCACGTCTCTGAATCTCAGATTTCTCCTGCCCAAATGTGGTGAGCGAAGGAGTTTTCTCCACCTTTCCCCCGCCCCCACTCCCAGCTTTTTTGCACAGTCGCCACCAGCCCCCCAATCACAGAAACTCTGGGCCAGGCTGATTAATTATGGATTTCCCAAACCTCGAAGCTTTCACTAAAGTTCATCTTTTAAACGATCTCCATGTAAATCAGGCCTTGCTCAGTCCCGGCCACGGCCCTCTGCTTGATCTAACTAATAGTATCAATCGAATCGATGCAGTTATTTCGTATTAATAGATAATGGGCTGCAAGTTGGAAACCCAGGGAGGCAGTTTTTTTGGGGAAATCACTCCTGCTGGTCCTATATCCAATGCCGGGATGGGAGTTGATACCACCTGCCCTTGCTGGTCCCATGTACCCACCAGGCAGAGCACCCTAGGGCTCCAAGGGGCTACAGAAATGCTAGTGAGGATGCCCTGAGATTCGGGATGTGCAGCTCTCTCCGGCCCTGGGCACCTGGGCATACAGTTACAGAGCAAGGTCCAGGGGAGGTACCCTCACCTTGTTAAACTGTTAAAGTCAGGCTAGAAAGGTAACCTGCTCAGAAGTGTTCAGAGATGGGGTGGACGATGGGGCTAGCAGAAGGAGGGAGCCCTGCGGAGGCCAGGAGCCCCCTACCCTGCCATCTTTTCTAGGACCGCAGCTCACCCATGATCTCAAGCATGTGTAGTGCCAGTCACTGCAGCCTCTTTTCTCAGCACCGGGCCCATGCCCGGCACAGGGCAGGTGCGTGAATGAATGAAAGCACAAACGCTGGCCTTCAGTAGCTGGCCCAGTGGCTACGGGGAAGGGAGAAGATGGGGAAGCTGGAGTCACAACTGGGCCCCTCTGGCTGCAGAGTGAGACCAGGGCCCAAAGTGAAAGGGAGACTTGGAGTCCCTGTGGACCCTGGGGCCCCTGTCTAGGAAGCGAGCAGGTGGGAAGGGGTGCCCCCTGTTTGCTGGCCTCAGCAACAGAGTGAGGTGGATGGACCCTGCCAGTCCCAGAAAGGCTCTTGGTGGGTGGTGGCCATGCCTGACCTCTTTGAGCCATAGAGAAGGGGTGGTATAGTGTGGGGGATTGCTCCTGGCCCCCTCTGACTCTCCTCTGACAGCAAGAAGTGCCTGGCTCTTTAGACACCCCAACCAACCCACAGCTTCCCACCTGGCAGCCTCATTCATGCTCCCTTTTTCTGCCATGGAGGCTGCTCCGAAGGACCCTTGCAGCGCCCACCTCAGACAAGCTCCTAGGGGACTATCCTTCCTGCCCCCACCGCCATTCACAGAGGATGACTGACGTGGGCTAGGGGACTGCCAGGGCCTCTTTCCCAGGGTCTAGGTGCCACCTGAGCACCCAGACCATAATGCCACGGGCCTGCCGGCCCCCCGGGAACTGTGCGGCCCTTCCTCAGGGCACCATGGAAGGCCCACCTGCAAGCCTCCCTCTCTCTTCCCTGAGCTTTGGGCTGTGCACCTTCTCTGAGCCTCTTCTCAGAGCAGGAAGCCTTCCCCACAGCCCAGGATCAAGGCCTCTTGGCCTGGGGTCTGTGGACTCTTTAAGCCCTTACAAACGTGAGTATAGTGAGCCGGTGTACACTTTGTTTATGGGGACCACGTTCTCAGCTTTGGTCCAATTCTCAAATATATCCAAGTTCTCCCAGAAATAAATAAGCAGTGCTCTCGGGTCTAAGGGCACAGATGGGATTCCCTGAGCTCTCCTGGAGGTGAAGCCAAATCCATCCTGCTTCCCTCCCTCCCTATGCAAGGTCACCCCCTTCTTCTTGCCCCCTCAACCTCCGACTAGAAGACAGCGTTCTGGGAGGATGAGCGCCACCATGACAAACCCGCACATTATTATCTTTACGTCAGAGTGGAGCGCTTTTTAGGCACAGGGATGGCTTCCCCACTGCAGGCGCAGACTGTGTTGAACTTGGCCAAGGACCCATTTCACCTTATCCGACACCTTTCACCTCCCAGGAGCCTTGAGCATGACTCAACTGTAGCCAGAGGCTGAGAGGAAGGAAGGGGAGGGTTTAGCCCATGAGAAAGTGCCATCCACCGCAGCCTGTTCTCTTACTCACAATGCGTCAGCTGCACAACAGGCTTAGTTTCAGGCCAGGATGCGGCTGTGCCGTTTGCTCCCATGCAGCAAGTGGGCTGGGAGTCACCATGTGGACCCCCCTCTCAGGCAGGCAAAGCCCCACCTGTGCCTCACCCCCACCCCCACTCATCCTCCCAGCGGGGCCAAAACAGGACACTGCTTCATGAAAGACCCCTCACCGCGACACGCGATACAAAATGATATTTCTAAGATCTGGCAGAGAATACAAAAAATCAAAGCAATTTAATTTGTAGAGCAGAGGAAATGGGTTGGGGAAGGACCTCTAATTATGTTTACATGATGACTGCAAAATGCTTCTTCTTGGTACCAGAGAGAAGTAGCTGCCCGTATACAATGGCTGTACCTGAGGGGCAGCCTCCCTGAAGGTAGGAAAGAGATGCCCAAGAGAAGACAGCCACAACCACAGAGCCCAAGCGGGGACGGTGGTGAGAGGAAGGTCGATGTGGGCTTATTCTTCCACCCCCATCAGGTGCCCACCAAGCACCTCACCCCAAGAAAGGTGCAGCATGGTGCTGGGGCAGACAGCAAGGGCTTCCAAATAGCCCACAGTGCTTCCTACAGCCAGAAAGAGGTGGCATTTGGGCAAGGAGTTCGCCTGGTTGATAAAGGCGTAAGGAGCATCCAGAGTCCCTCCCCTCTCTGTCCTCTTGCCCTGTACTTTGCTTTATTTTCCACCTGGTATGTTAAATATTTATTTGCCTAATGAATGAATGAAAAAAGAGATTGTGCAAAATCCTAGCAGCACAAACACTCGGCCATAGGACATTCTCCTCCACTCATCACAGCTGACCCAGTGATGGCCCTGGGAGGTAAGCTAGGGAAGTCGTGGCGCGTTTTATTGGTAAGAAAACTGATCAGAGAGATTACACAGTTTGACCCTTGTGGAATTCATGTTCATTGACAAAAGCAGGATATAAAATTGAACATGTAGTCGCATCTCACCTAAGTAGAACAATAGAGAATGAGGTAATGACACCCAGACGGGGGAGGCTGGGTGCAGGCAGGCAGCAGGCATTACCTGTGTGCTGGTTCTCTCTCCTTTTTTTTTTGAGATGGAGTTTTGCTCTTGTCTCCCAGGCTGGAGTGCAGTGGCGCTATCTTGGCTCACTGCAACCTCTGCCTCTGGGTTCAAGCGATTCTCCTGCCTCAGCCTCCCAAGTAGTTGCTAATTTTGTAGTTTTACTAGAGATGGGGTTTTGCTATGTTGGCCAGGCTGGTCTCGAACTCCTGACCTCAGGTGATCCACTCGCCTCGGCCTCCCAAAGTGCTGGGATTACAGGCCTGAGCCACCGTGCCTGGCCCTGTGTACCGGTTCTAAACCATTGAGGAAGGCTTGCTCTGGGGCCAGGCCCCCACCCGGGACTGTGAGGGCTGCCTCGCCCTGGGGCTCTCTTGCTCTGAGACTCTGTCTAACTCATGCTGTCTTCATGAGCCTTACTGGTAGTAATCGGCTCCTGATTGAGATTAATGAAGAAAAGATTTTCAAAACACTTAAACAGGCACTTCCATTAATCTATGCTCTGAAAATGCATCTTGCAGGGCAACCTGGGAAAGGTGTTCATTTGCAGTTTCAAATACAAATCCATCAAAGGTTTGCAAAGGGCCCCTCGCACCCACGGGCCAGTCTCTGAGAGCCAAAGGGAAGCCTGCCCTCGCTTGGTGCTTGCAGACCCCAATGTAGGGGGGTGTGGGGACTGCAGGGAGCCCTGTGTCCAGGTGGCAAGTGCCACCCCTATGCGGGAAGCTGCCTAGAGAGTGGGTGAGTGTGTAGGCCCTAGGACTGACAGGCAGCGTCCACAGCCTGGCCCCATTGGTTGTGGGTTGCCTGGTCTTGGTCTTAACTTCTCTGACCTCCACTTTCCCTGTCTGTAAAAGAGGGATATTAAAATCCTCATTTTGAATATTTGTAGCCCATTGTCTAAAAGATGTATCATCATCATGGCATCCCATCCCTGCTAGGCTGCTGTGATGGACAGCAGCACAGCACGGATCCCCCCAGCACAGAGGGGGGTCTGGCCATCTGTGTTGTCAACCCCCTTTCTGCCCAGAGGTGCCCTTTTTCCTGCTATGTCATCTCGCCTGTCTGTGGAAGCCGGGATCTGCTGTCTCCTCCAGGGCCGTTTCCCTGGTCCTGAAGCCCCTCTCACCCGCCCCCAGCAGGAGGATCCACCAGGCCCCGGTTAGAAACCCCTGGCCTTTCCTCCCAGCCTCTTGCATCGCTCACTGTCTCCCTTCAGCTCCTAGCGTGGGTACCAGGACCCACAGCTGGAAACCAGGCATCTTGAAGACAGGGACCTTGCCTGCGTGTACGACCCACAGCACAGGCCCCTGCACAGGAGAGGGCCCAATCCGCCCTGTCCAGCTCCCACTCTGCCCCTTCAGACCCTCCCGCCAGCCAGCCCTGCTTTATGTTCTCATGGTTTCTGACATGTGGCACTTTTCTCCCTGGGCTGACTAAATATCTCCAGGAGCTGGCGAGGTGATGAGGAAAGCTGGCGATCCACACGTTCCTCCACTCCCCCAGCCACGGCGCACTGAGAGGGCACCTGCAGATGCACAGTGCAGACACCACAGAGAGCAACGCTCGCCAGGGGAGGGAGGCTTCCGGTGTGGAGTAGGCGCTGCTGAGTCGTGCCCCAATGCCCCGTGGGCCCGCAGTGGGTGTGGAGGAGCCATAGGTCCCCTCTGTCTGTTGACCACAGATGCCCAACCCCAGGAGAACGGCCTCCTGCCTCCTCAGTCTTTCCCTTCCCATCCTCAATCACGGATCCGCCTGGTACCACCAATGAGGTGGCAACAGTGAGTGCTGGCATGGAAGGCCCCTCTGTGTGCCAGGTGCCATTCTGATCACTTCACATCAACTAATCCTCACACAGCCCAAGAAGGGGAGGCCGTTGTTACCTCCAGTTCCCACAGGAAGAAACTGAGGCCCAGAGAGGGTTCAGTAACTTGTCCAGGTGATGTCACTAGTAAGTCCCAGAGCGATCCAGCACTCGGTATGTTCGGCCTCTCCACTCCAATGTTATCTGGTTAAAAATATTCAACCAATAGGCCGGGCCCGGTGGCTCATGCCTGTAATCCCAGTACTTTAGGAGGCTGGGGTGGGCAGATGAGCTGAGGTCAGGAGTTCAAGACCATCCCAGCCAACATGGCGAAACTCCGTCTCTACTAAAAATTACAAAAAATAGCTGGGTGTGGTGGTGGGCGCCTGTAATTGCTAATCACCAGCTACTCAGGAGGCTGAGGCAGGAGAATCGCTTAACCCCGGTAAGGTGTGAATTGGTTTGCAGTGAACCGATTCGCGCCATATATCAGGGTGAGACTCCAACTCAAAAAAAAAAAAAAAAAAGGAAATTCAAACCAGTACCTTCCTGTATATCTCTACTTGGAGCACCCAGCATATTCCAATGGTCTTGCTGGGAATGTCCTTGGTAGATGGAGCGCGGAAGGACGGCTCAGGACACGAGAAGGGGCAGAACGGGGCTTTTCGTTTTTTTTTTTTTTTTTTTTTGAGACGGAGTCGGGGGTCGCTCTGTCGCCCAGGCTGGATGCAGGGTGGCCGGTGCGCACTCACTCGCGAAGCTCGCCTCCCGGGTTCCGCCGAGTGCGCCTGCGCGGCGAGCGCTCCCCAGCAGTAGCTGGGGGACTACAGGCGGCCCGCCACCTCGCCCGGCTAGTTTTTTGTATTTTCTTAGTAGGGACGGGGTTTCACCGTTTTAGCCACGGATTGGTTCGATCTCCTGACCTCGTGATCCACCGTCTCGGCTCTCCAAAGTGCTGGGATTACAGGCTTGACCACCGCCCGGCCCGAGAACCTGCTTTTCTCAGGTCAAGAGACAGTTGGGGATTTAATCCCAGGGAGGCCTCCCCTGAGAAGCCCGCACTGGTGTGTGGCCCGTGGCAAATCTCAGGATCCCAGAGAATGTCTATCTTGGGCCTTGGGGTGCTTCAGGCTCACATCCAGGAGGATGCTCTGCACCTGTGGCTGGGAACGTGCCCCTCGGGACTCAGCTGAGGCCCCTCTGCCGCCCTGGCTGGGTGCCCTTTGTGGAGGCCCTGCTGCACAGACACATTTGTACTTGAACGGTTCTGTCTGCTTCTCCATCAGCTTGGAGGCTCAAAGATTATGCTGATTTTGGCTCAGGGCATTGCTAATATTTGGACTGGGAGGATATATGCATGGATTTCCAGGAGACGGAGCATAGAACAGAAACTTATTGACAAAGCCAAGACACATCTCAGCTCTGTGGAGAAGATGGTGGGGGCTCGGGGGGAAGAGCAAACCAGGGCCACGTGGAAGGGAAACCCTCCCTGGACCATTCACTCCCTCAGTCCTTCACTAGACATGATTTCCTGAGTGCCACCAGGGCCCGGTGCTGTGGTAGGCACTGAGGATACAGCAACAAACATATGTGGCCCCACGAAGCTCCACTCTAGTGGAGAGACAGACAGCGAACAAATGAGTAAACACAGCACTGCACATGGTAAGAAAAGCAATGTAGAAAAACAAGACAGAGCAGGGAGCAGGGTGCTGGGTGGCCGGTCTGGAAAGGTCTCTCCACTGTGGTGATGGAACTCAGCCTACCCAGACAGAGGGGAGAGGAAGGGGAGCCAGGCAGCCGAGTGCACAGGACCGGGCAGGTGCTCCAGGTGGATGGGCTCATGAGTGTGAAGGCCAAAGGAGGGCATGCATGGAGAACAGCATGGGTTCAGGAGGGTGTGTGGGTCCAGCGTGGAGGTCTCCACTGGGGTTGGGGCTGTTGCTCTCACTAAGCTGCAAAGCCTCTTCTGGTGGCTTCTTAGCAGGGATGTGACATGTGCTGATGGCTCCAGTTAACAAAGAGACCATGGGGGCCAATGGCAGAAACACGCAGCTGTTATGATGATCAGGATGGACGGCGGGATGGTGGAGTGGTCCATCATGGCAAAACCGCGGGGGTGGTGAGAAGCAGAGAGCACTCGGAAGGAAGAGCCTGCAGGATCTACTGATGGGTGGGGGGTGGAGAGGAAGAATGGGGTGGGCCATGGATGATGCTGATGATTTTGGCTGAATGGCTGGAAGGTGAAAACTGCCATGTCCTGGTTCAGGTGCCTTAATAAGGAGGCAGATGCTGGGTGGTGGGGGGGTGTGGGTTCCATGTGGGCCATGGTCAGTTTGAAATGCAAACGTCCAGGTCGGGAGGATGAGTAGACACTTAGGAGTCTGAGTCTAGACTTCAGGGGCAGAGGCCGGGCCCAAGGAATCAGTCTGGGGAGCATCAGTTTAAATATGCCTTGTGGTGTTTAGAACCACGAGATCGAGTGAGCTCGCCTAGGGAGTGTGTGTGGACAGAGAGGGGGCCCAGGACGGGAGCCGTGGGACCCCCAACAGTCATGAGTCAAGAAGATTGGGGCCAGGCATGGTGGCTCACACCTGTAATCCCAGTACTTTGGGAGGCCGAGGTGGGCGGATCACTTGAGGTCAGAAGTTCGAGACCAGCCTGGTCAATATGATGAAACTCTGTCTCTACTAAAAATACAAAAAATTATCCAGGTATGGTGGCAGGTGTCTGTAATCCCAGCTACTTGAGAGGCTGAGGCAGGAGAATCGCTTAAACCCAGGAGGTGGAGGTTGCAGTGAGCCGAGATCATGTCTCTGCACTCCAGCCTGAGCAACAAGAGCGAAACTTTGTCTCAAAAAAAAAAAAAAAAAAAAGAATAATAATAAGAAGATTGGCGCCTTTTCCCTGCAAAAGCAAGGGAAGGAAGTGCTGCATGAATAGGGAGTGCTTAGCCACCTGTCTACACAGACAATGCAGGATGGGATGGGATGGAGGGTGGAGCTCTGAGGTTAGAAATACAAAGGCCACAGCGACTGAGCTTTTAATTTGAGTGAGGCAGGAGCTGCTGCAGGGTTTCTGGCAGGGCAGTGACCTGATCTGACCTGTGTTTGAAGATCTCTCTGGCTGCAGCATTGATAATGGCCAGAAGGGCCCGGGGTGGAGGTGGCTGTGGTGGTCCAGACTCGGGTCCCGGCAGCATGCAAGGGCAGAGCCAACAGGCTGCACTGAGTGGGGTGGCGGTGGGCAGGAGAGCAGAGTCCAGGATGCTCCAACCTGCTTGCCCAGAGAGCCTGGAAGGACAGGGTCGCCGCTGACTGACATGGGCAGGCTACAGTGAAGTGGGACTCGGGAGGGGAAGTTCAGGGGCTCAGCTTTGGGCTTCTGACATTTGAGACACTTGTTGGACAGCCAAGTGGAGATGTGGAGTGAATAGGTGGATGAGCAAACGTGAAATTCAACACAAAGGCCTGCGCTAGGGATCCACATCTGGGGCCGCTGGCATAGAGACAGCTTTTCAGGTCCTGGGGACAGGAGGAGGTCATCAGGAAGTGTTGAGAAGCCAGGTGCGGTGGTTCATGCCTGTAATCCCAGCACTTTGGGAGGCCAAGGTGGGCGGATCAAGTGAGGTCAAGAGTTCAAGACCAGCCTTGGCAACATGGCAAAATCCATGTATTTTAGTACTTGAAGTGTATTTTAGTATTTCAGATGTATTCTAGTCGCTCCCAAAAATACAAAAATTACCCAGGCCTGTTGATGGGGGGGCACCTCTAATCCCAGCTATTCGGGAGGCTGAGGCAGAAGAATCACTTGAACTTGGGAGGTGGGAGGTTGCAGTGAGCCTAGATTGCGCCACTGCACTCCAGCTCAGGCGACAGAGTAAGACTCCATCCCCCCACCCCAAAAAAAGGAAGTGTTGAGGAGCAGAAAGACGACCAGGAAGTGGACTCTGGAATCCCAGAGTGGGGAGAAAAGATCCTGAAATAGAAGAAGCCGAGGGGTAGGAGGAAAGTTGGGAGAAGGTGGTGTCTTGGAAACCAAGAGAAGGGGGCGATCGACCATACCAAGGTGCCCAAGACTAGCTGAGGAATGGCCAAGGAGGCGAGGATCCTGGCGCTTGGCACAGGAGGAAGGGCCTTAGTCTTCAGACTTGCTTTTAAAATCATGGCAAAAGCTGGCTTTATCCCATCCCAACCATTCATTCATTCATTCAGCATTTGTTGAGTCCTGACATGGGCCAAGAGTCTCTCTCTGAACTAGTACTTTCTCAAAGATCAGATGCCAGCAAGGGTGGCCTCAGCCTTCTGAATCATGACTTTAAAAACAGAAATTAATTTAACTTGATACTAATTCCTTTTTTTTTTTTTTTTTTGAGATGGAGTCTCACTCTGTCACCAGGCTGGAGTGCAATGGCGTGATCTTGGCTCACTGCAACCTCCGCTCCCCAGTTTCTAGTGATTATCCTGCCTCAGCCTCCTGAGTAGCTGGGACTACAGGCGCATGTCACCATGCCTGGCTAATTTTTTGTGTTTTTAATAGACACGGGGTTTCACCATGTTGGCCAGGATGGTCTCGATCTCCTGACCTCATGATCTGCCTGCCACGGCCTCCCAGAGTGCTGGGATTACACTGCACCCAGCCTTCATACTAATACTTTAAAGGCTGGTGATTCTCATAAAGTCAGCCAGCTGCCTCCATTGACAGAGGATGGGCGCCAAGCACAGAAGAGGCGTGGATGGAAGGAGCAGAGGCCGGGAGGACCCTGAAATCTCCTGCATCAGTCCAGGACTAGAGCGGTCATTGCACCAAAGAGGGAGACTCCTGCTCATGCCCCAGGGAAGTTTCGGAATGACTGAACTTGCCGTCCCAAGGTCCAATGCATACCCTTTGAACCACGATGATGGAAAGAGTGTGAGGATCTATTCTGAACCAGCTGGCTCCTTATCCAGAGGAACGGAGCAAGATAAACACTTAGAAAACCAGGCTGACTGTGGTGAGAATCTAATACATTATGGAGTCTATCTGCTTCTCCAAAAAAGACACTAAAATGTGCATGGATGCACACAGACACACACACACACACGCACACACACACAGACACAGACAGACACACACAGATACACACATACACACACACACAGACACACACATACATACACATATACACACACATACACAGACACACACGCACACACACACATTACACACAGACACATACACACACATGCACACACACACACACATACACACACATATACACACACACATACACACACAGACACACACATATACACATATACATACACATACATGGACATACACACAGACACACACGTACATACACACACATACACACACATACACACACACACACACACATAGACGCCCACCCTCCATGCACGTTAGGAATCCACAACCCCTTTAGTGACACAGCTAGCAAGTGTCTCCCGGCAGAGTGCTCCCTGTGGGCCCGGAACACCCTGTTTTTCTGCAGCATCTGCGTTTTGATGGCATTAAGGAGCCTGCAACCTTCAGGGCTCTGTATTTCCAGCCCCGCCACATGGGCGGTGAGGACGTCATTGAGAGGTCCACACTCAAGGACTCTCAGGTCATGAGTTCTTCAACCCGGGCTGAGATAAGTACCTTCTGAAGTCTGCAGCTTCTGATCATAAATATTCACCAGGGCCTCCTCTTCCTCTCTGGGTGATGCTGTCTCTTTTTCTTTTTTTGCAAAGAGTTATTGTTTCTACAGTTATCAAATCTTTGAAGATGTTGCTGAATCAGGGATTATGGTCTGGCCTGTTCAAACACAAAGCCATCGGATGGGCTCCACGTGTCACTCTGCACCCACGTGGGCTCCTGACCACAGGCAGGAGGGGCCCTGGCCATTAGAGGCTCAAGCCAAGTGAGGGTGAGGGCTGGGACCCTCACCCCGCAGCTCTCAGGGGGCAGCTCTGCCGCAGGCCCTGGACCCCATGTCCACCAGTTTTTTGGGGGTCATGCCCATGTCTTTGGTTCTTTCTTCCCCATTCTGTCTCTATTTCCCAGGTCCAGGCTATACTCCAGTAAAAATTGCCCAATCTGGTCCTTTTCCAATTCTGCCTTAACCTAAGTTTACCCATTTACAGCTCACTTTAAAATCAACTGTAACAAATCCTTACTGCTTTCCTTTAAGGAGGGGAGAGCAACTGGAGAAAAGCCTCCAGCCACATCCTTTGCTCTTTGAAACACAAACCTACTGGCCCCCATCCCCTTGGAAGCTCTCTGTCTTGAGGCAGTGGCAGAAAGCAACAGCTGAGGGTACCTGGCTCCTTCCTGCTCAGTGACTCTCCTGACCTCCTGGTTCTTGGCCAGGTCCAGGCCTCAGCCCACCCATCAACAGGGAAAGTCCCTTGAGCTTGAAAGGCCCTGCAATGATTTGTCCGATTCCAAAAGAACATGGGTGTCACCTTGCTGAGGTACCCAGGAGAGAAAAACGAGGTGAGGAATTGGGGATTTACCTCTGAGAATAAAAAAATTAATCTATTTTGCATTTGAAAGCTAAATGAGGGGTCCTAGTCTCTCGTTCTGTGTGAGCTGGTGGCCTTGGACGAAGAATTAGCTTCTCTGAGCCCTTGTTCCTCCCCGTGGAGACAGCAATCCCTCCTACCCCCATGGGCAGCTGGCAGGGCTCAGCACAGTCACACAGTAGGAAGTCATACCTGGGACAGGTGATAGTCACGAAATGCCAGCCATGGCCCAGGAAGCCCTTGGGAGCCTGCGAGTGTCAGGTGAGTCCTCGTGCTGGACTCTGCCCTCAAGGGCAGGGCATGGGTCTCATTTCTCACTGGCCAGGCTCTCTACCAGCCTGTGGGGCTAAGGGACTGGTAAGCTCAGTGACTGGTGGCCAGAGGGGCAGGATGGAAGACCTCCCCTGCAGGACAGAAGGGCCGGCTCTGATGGAGGCCAGGGGTCTCTGGACATCTTGGGCTGACGGTGGGCTCTCCTCTCTCCAAGAAGTATTCGGACAATCAGGTTGTGCTCTTTCCCACCATCCCCTTTTCGGTCTGCTCTGTCTCTCCATCTGGGATTGTCTAGTAGATGATGGGAGTCCAGCCTGCACACCCTGGCTGGGTGGGCCCAGCTTTCCTCTCAGTTGCCGGGAAGTCAGAGCCCTTGGGCTCCGTGTGCGGCTCCTTCTCTCAGGCTGCCGTGGTCATGACCTTGGAGAGAGGGGCCACAGGCAGGTACTTAACGGAGCTCCTAGGTGTTGTCTGCTGAGGGCCAGGGGAGGCTGGGACAGGAGGAGTGTTCCAGGGCAGCCTCTGGCCTCTGTTGCTTTCATATGGGCAGGGAGGTTGGAACACCTAGCTGGCGCTGGGCACACAGGCACCAAGGGGTGGCAAAGGAAGGCGTGTGAGTGGGAGGGGGAACCCTAGGCCCTGCTGCCAATGAGTGCCAGACTTGGGGCCTCAGTTTCCCCACCTGCCAATTCAGAGAGATGAACTAGATGGTCACCATTGTCCTCTCGGCTCTGATGCTTACCCAGCAAGGCATGCTATGGAGGCTGAGGGCCCAGGCCGTCTGGCGCCCAGGGCTTACTGTCGATGGCAGTGCCCAGAAGCTGATGGCCATGCGTGCCCATCTGGCACCATCACCAAAATCGAGAGCAGCCTGTGGAGCTGGGGCTCAGCAGGGAGACTCCAGCCAGGGCAGAGGTGCTGCCCAGGGTGGCTTCCTCCTCCCTACCCTGTCCCTACATCTCCTCTGAGGCTTCCACAAGTGGCCAAGGGGCTCAGGACATAGAGAGGGCTGAGGTCAGTAGAGGCCTGACCAAGAGAGCGCACCTGGCAGGAGCGAGGCGAGGCATGGGGAGTAGAGGAGGGGCTGCTCCTAATGGCCTGGACCCCAGTGGCCCCGCTGCTCGCAGAAGGCTCAGGGGCTCCACCTCTTACTCCGCAGACACTCGGAGCAGCTGTTCTGTGCCAAGTCCGTGCCGAGCACAAGGATGCAAAGGTAACGCAGACATGCCTGGTCCCTATTCTCAGGAGTCTCTGTCTGGCCCCCTCCCCACCGCCAGGTTTGGCTGGGGGTCCCATTCTCTGATTTCCCCTGAGCCACTCGCAACCACTTGGTTCAGATGACACCTGAGATGGGCCAGAGGACCACTGTGAGTTCTGACCCTCAGATGCCTCCTGGACGGAGCAGGCAGGACAGAGAGCACCCACGACCAGGCCTCGCAGCCGGTGCCAGGCCTGCTTACAACTTTTCTCCCAGTCAGGGTCTTTGGCCAGCTCTCTGCTTGTATTGGTGTTTGTTGAGAACTCCTGGCTCCTCTAAGAAGTAAACAAGTCCTCTCCAGTGGGCTTGAGAGAACCTTGAATGTAGGGTAGCCCAAGGTAAAAATGGGATAGAACACAAGATGGCCCTGGCTCCCTCCCTTCCTGGGGGGCTGTCCCCAGGCCCCCAGTGCCCTGTGATGGCTTTGGTCACCTACATCCATGACTGGGCCTTGGCCTGGGCATCAGCCTCCCTTCTAAAACCAAGCAGCGCCCTGTGGGCATGCCTGGCAGAGGCCTGCAGGCTGGCGCGGGCGTCACCAGTGCATTGGACGGAGACGCGCTGTCTCAGCGCAAATCGAAGGACTTTCATTCTTAAAGCCAGAGGGGCCTAGAGACCACCTTTGCAGTCACCCTCCAACAGCCACCCAGGTCCTTTGCATTTGGGGGTGGGGAGGTGAGGCCAACACAGGGAACCAACTCCCTCAAGATAGTTTCACTCTCTAGGGTGGCTCAGCTCCTCCAAGCTCACCATGGGTGGCCTCTTCTCCAGCCCCAGGACCTCAGGCTCCAGGGTGAGGAGTGAGGGGTCCACAGAGCAGGGCCCTTCCCAGACCCTCTAGTCACGCACTACATGCAGGTACCTGTCTGTGGTCCCCCAAGACAGCCTGTGCCCTCCCCAAGCCTGGGCTGCACCAAAGGCCCTAGCTCTAATACTACCCCAACAGCCATGAGCCCCCCATGTCAGTTCTTTCAGTAACCCTGCCAGCCGGCAGGTGCTTCAGGGAGGCTGGGTAGGAAGGAGCGTATTATCACTAACCCATGCATGGGGACAAGCAGCGATGGTACCAGAACCTGCTCAGAAGGGCCCGCTTGACCACCCGCCTTCAGTGAATCGAGCGGTGTTCGGCAGCCGCCTGAAATCTGTCACACTAAGTGCAAGGTTGCATATGCCGCCGGGCTGGGGACACTTAGTTCCAAGCTCTACCAAAGCCCAGGAGACAGGTGGTTGGGGGCTGAGACATGAAACTGATGAGGCCTCAGAATGTCCCCTCTCACAGCTGGATGTGCATGTCTAGGAGTAGTTTATGCAAATATCACTCAGAAAGAAAACTGGCAGAGACTCAGATGAGGATTTTTTGAAAAGCCTGAGTAACTCTACCCATTGCCGGGTGGCGGGCTGCGGGGGCAGCAGTGGGCCACTGAGGAGTGACAGGACACAAATGCTTCTGGGTAGAGCTGCCACCCAGGCCTGGGGGCCTTAGGAAGTAGTCCCGTTTACATGGAAGCCCTGTTTGTGTGTACATGTGTGCATCTCTGTGTGTGCATGTATGTGCATGTGTGCTCGTGTGTGTGTGCATGCGCGTGTGCATGTGTGCATGCACGTGCATGTGACTGTGCGCGTGTGCATCTGTGTGCACACGTGTGTGTGCTTGTGTGCATGTGTGCCTGTGCGCGTGTGGTGCGCGTGTGTGTGCACCTGCATGCACATGTGAGCACTTGAAGATGGTGAGAAAAGGCAAAGCCATGGATATTGTTGTCAAGCCAAAGACATTTTCCGAGTGTCCAGTATAAAAAGAGTTTTCAAACCCTTCCCTATCCCGGTTATTCATCTAAGACTTGGAGGATCGCCCTGCATAGTGGCTTCTGGACTCATGTCTTATCTTTCAGGAACACTTACTACTGGTTAGCTGTAGCGCCAACTGTGCTCTGAAATAGCCTCCTCCTTCCTTATCAGAGTCTGGGGTTTGGGGCACCCCTGGTGCTGGATACTGTAAAAGCTGGTTCATGCTTCTTGGTCCATATCATAACCCCCTCTCTGCCATGCCCAGGACACTGCCACTTGGCACAGCCCTTCTCATCCTCTGGATCCAAAGCAATCTGGAGACTGGACAAGATTTACTTATCACAGGGAGTGACAGGCACCAGGAGCCCATGCTGCTGCAGAAGCCCCAGCTCTGCCACTGGGGGGACTCTTGTTTGTCACTGTTTAACCTCTGTCCAGAGTGTTCTGTGAGTCTCCCACTGCAGTGCCGGGGCCCGAGCAGGGGGTGCAGATGGTAGGGCTCACCCTCACAACAGCAAAATCCCCCAAATCCCCAACAGCAGGGGAGCTGCTTTGAGAACGGCAGCTGCTCCCCAACAGCTGGGGAGGTGCTGTCCTCGGTCAGCACCTAGTTAGTTACTCTTTCAACACCGAGACATGCTTGGTCCACCTCCAGGGCACTGCACTGCTGTTGACCTATCAGTGTGTGGAAGCCTCACACCCACCCAGTATGGTGTTATACGCATTTACAGATCAGGAAATTGAGGCTTGGCAAAAATAGCTCACATGTTCAAGATCAAAGCTTGTTGCAGGCTGGGCATGGTGACTTACACCTGTAATCCCAGCACTGTCGGAGGCCAAGGTGGGCAGGTCTCTTGAGCCTAGGAGTTCAAGATCAGCCTGGATAACATGGTGATCGCTTCTCTACAAAAAATACAAAAATTAGCCAGCCATGGTGGTGCATGCCTGTAGTATCAACTACTCTGGAGGCTGAAGTGGGAGGATTGCTTGAGCCTGAGAGGTTAAGGCTGCAGTGAGCCATGATCGTGCTACTGCACTCTAGCCCGGGTGACAGAGTGAGACCCTGTCTCAAAATAACAACAACAGCAAACAAAAAAAAAAAAAAAAGAAGAAAAGGAAAAGAAACAAAAGCTTTTTTTCTAAGTGTTTATAGTGAAATCAGAGAGAGGAAAATACCAAGGAAGGCTTCCTGGAGGAGGTGACACTAGGCCTTCAAGATGCGCTTTTAGGTCCATCTTGTGGCCCCCAAGTCTGGTCCTATACTGGGATATCTGACTCCATCATTGAGTTAGAAGATGCAGAGACTCCATGGAGGACGCATCCTATTTGTCTGCAGGAAGTGAGGGAGGAGGGAAGGCCCGGGGACCTCTTAGCCCACAGAGACCAGCCTCCAACAGCATGGCTCACCTCTCACCTGCAATGAGTACCAGGCACAATCGGTAGCAAGTTAATGTTGCCTCTATCATAATGATATTTTCACTTCACCAAAACAAACAAACAAACAAACAAACAAACAAACAAAAAAAACCTTTTTATTTTAGACCAGTCATGAACTAAGGAGGCAGCATACTCCAGATTCCTTTGACTACAGACCTGAAAGTATTTGTGAATTTTCTTGTTCTGAGGGGACTTTCTCAAAATGTATTGTGCCTTGTTTTCCAGCTGCCCCAAGGGAAAGGAGGCTCTGGTGAGGGTGGCTTTGTGTTTCAGAGCTTGGCTTCCTATAGGGAGCCCTCAGCAGGACTCCTGGGGAGGCAGGGTGAGGGGACAGACACGGGCCTGCAGCTCAAGCTAAGGATAGCATCCCCAAAACTCCTGGGCCGGCACATTCCCCAGCAATCAGACAACACAGACATTGTGACCCCAGCAAGTCCAGAGCTCACGTTTCCCATTAGCTTTGTGCATGGCAACAGGCCACTTTCCTCGGGAAGCCCACACAAAGGGCAGTCTCTGCCCAAAGGGGCTCACCTTCTCGGGGATACTTGGGGGTCACCAACACCAGAGGACATCAGAAGCCCATTTCAAATGCATGTAGAATTATACAGAATAGGGTGTTGAGTGTTGGAGGAGGCTTTTGGAGAGGCTCAGTGGCCAGGCTGAGATCTGAGCAGAAAAAGCAAGTACAAAGGCATTTTCTGCGAGTTCGTGCCAACCCCAGAAAGAGGTTCAGAAACGGGTCCATAGTGTGACGTGCTCGTTGGCCAATGGGCCATGGCGGGACAAGAGTGCAGGGGGTGTCTGGAGTGGGGAATCTCTGAGGCCAAAACTGCGACATCGGATGGGGCAGTGTCCTCCCTCGTAAAGTGCAGATAAAACCACCCACCCGTATACTTGTGAGAATAAAATGAGATCACAGATGTCTGCTGCCCAGCCCAGCACCAAGCCACAAAAGGCATTCAGTAAACAGCATCCCTCCCCACTGTTCTCCAGGAGCACTCTAGGCAGGTAGGATCCCACGGGGGTCAGGGGTCCTGGCTCTGCCACTGAGAAGCCAGAGACCTTGGGGAAGATCCTCTGCCTCTCTGCATCCATTTCCTCACTTGTAAAATGACTAGTCCTGGTACATCCCTTGGCGGGGTGTGGTGAGGATTCATTGAGGACCTTTGGAAGTCTCCGTACAGAATCCAGCATCTGTTATCTCTCAACAACTTCTTCCCATGCCAAATCAACCAGGTTCTAGATGGTCCCAGCTGCAGTGCTGATCCTGCAGCCACAGGGCTGGTCCTTGGCTTCAGAGGGAACACCACAGACTACTCACCTTTCCCGTAGTACCACCAAAGCACCATGCTGCTCCCCATCCCCACACTCAGGTTGTCCCTGTGCCTCTTCCCCTTCACCCCTTCACTAACACCTGACCAGCTCCTACTCATTCTTGAAGGCCTAGTGTTACCTCCTCCAGGAAGCCTTCCTTGGTACTTTCCTCTCTCTGATCTCACTACATACACTTAGAGAGATTTCTCTCACTGGGATTACCCACAGAGTGTTATTTATGTTTGTGTCTGCCTCCCTCACTAGGCCATGAGCTGCTTGGGGATTAATATCATTTTCCTTTTTTTTTTTTAGATGGAGTTTCATTCTTATTGCCCAGGCCAGAGTGCAGTGGCACAATCGTGGTTCACTGCAACCATCGCCTCCTGGGTTCAAGCAATTCTCCTGTCTCGGCCTCCTGAGTAGCTGGGATTACAGGCACCTGCCACCACGCCCTGCTAATTTTTTGTATTTTTAGTAGAGATGGGGTTTCACCATGTTGGGCAGCCTGGTCTCGAACTCCTGACCTCAGCTGATCCCCCCACCTAGGCCTCCCAAGGTGCTGGGATGATAGGCATGAGCCACTGCGCCTGGGCGATTAATATCATTTTCTACTCATCTTAGTGTCCCAAAGAGCTAGCACAGTGCCTGGCATATAAGGCAGAATCATTTGTTCACTTATCCAAACAATATTCTCTAATCCCTTACTCTGTACCAGGTACCATTTTGTGAAAGAACGGATGCGAGTCCTGCGTGCCCCATTCCTGCTGGGAAAAGGCTTTGAGAATACTTCTTACTCTCAGCAGGGACACTGTCTGAGAAAGAGACAGACAGACCAAAAGAGGGTTAATGTGATGTATTTTAGACTTGACTTTGCTTTCAGGTTCAAAAATTAGGTCTTGGGCAGCCCCCAAGTCTCCATCAGTTTCTGCTCACCACTCTTCTTGCCAAAGCCCCTGCTCACTTTACTCATGTTCACTGTCAAACCCAGAAACAAGGCCCTCCTACGCCAACTGCAAAACACAAAGAAAGGAGGGGAAGGAAAGGCTGCAGACCCTGAGCATAGCATGGCTTTACTCACTTACTTGTTAAGCCCCCATCATGACTGGGGCATATAATGGGCCCTATGACAGGCCACAGAAAAGATGCCCTCCTCACGTTCATATTTTTGGGGGATGGAGCAGGTATCTCACCCCGAGTTGGGAGACAGTGCTGCCTGTCATGGCCTCAGGGAGATTGACAGGTGCCGGGTAATGTCATGCAGCAGAAGAAGGTGAGGAGGGAAGGGCTCAAGCTAGATCTCACAGATGGGAGAAACAGAAAGGTGAGGGGAGAAGGAGGTACTTTTGGGTTGGGAGAGTAGGCAAAGCAAGGGAGGACCGGGGTCTTCTGAGGCTGTGTGAGAAGGTGGAGGAAGGCAGCTGGAGCCCTACAGAGTGTGAGCAGCTGTCTCCTGACTCATCCGTCCACCCACCTATCTCTCTTTTCCCCAACATGTAATTGACAATAACACCTGGATTAGGAAAAAAAACCCACAAAACTACCAGGTCTCAATTACGTCAAACTATTCATGTCAGAGTGCTGATGCCCTTGCTCCCTTAGTCACTCATCTTTAACATTCCTGGGAGCAATAAGAGAGCAAGTGGTTTAATCCTTGCTTTAGGGAGAGGAAAACTACCGCAAGAGAGGCTGGTGACTCACTCCTTTAAGGTGACTCAGAGTCAGGCATGGGGATCATAACACAGTAACCCAGTTCCCAGGGCTGCTCCTGCTGCCAAGGAGACAGCCTAGAGGGTGGGGAGTGGGAGGCATAGAACTGGATGTGGAGCCATAAAGACCTAAACTCAAGTCAATATACAACAGCCAAAAATAAACTGCATTTTTAGATAACAGTGATGTAAAATTGGAAATGAGGAAAAAACAGTATCATTTATGATAGCAACAAAAATACAAAAAAAGTTAATAATGAATCAAACAAAATGTGTTTAAGCTCTGGATGCTGAAAATAGAGAGCACTAATGAAAGAAATCAAAGGAGACCTAAATAAATGGAGAAAAATACCATGTTGATGTGAAGACCCAGTAGTTATGTTAATTCTCCCCAAACCCATCTATAGATTCAATGCTGTTCTGATTAAATTCCCAGAAGGATTTTTTTAAAGAAATGAACAAACTAATTCTAAATTTTATATGAAAAGGCAAAGGAAGCAGAATTGCCTAAACTATTTTGAAAAGAATGAAGTTGGAAGACATTCTGCCTGATTTCAAGACTTACCATAATAATACAGTAATCAAGGTAGTATGGAATTGGCAAAGGGGTAGTTATCAATGAAATAGTCTAGAAATAGAATCACACATATATGACCAATTGATTTTCAACAAAAGTACAAAGGCAATTCAATGGAAAAAGGACAGTCATTTCAATAAATGGTGCTGAAAAGTTGGATATCCATACGTTAAAAAGAAAAACACCTTTTAATCTATATCTTGCATCGTATACAAATGTTAATGTAAAGCAGATCATAGACATAATATAAAATTATAAAACTGGAAAAAGCATAGAAAATGTTTGTGATATTGAATGAGGCAAAGATTGCTCAGATATGACACCAAAAGCACAATTCATAAATGAACAAGTTGATACATTTTACTTCATCTAAATTAAGAACACCTATTCTTTGAAAGACAACGTTAAGGGAATAAAATGAGAATAAGATGATAAGCTATAGACTCAAAGACAATATTTGCAAATCACATAATGATAAATGACTTGTATCTAGAATATAAAAAGAACTCTCGAAGTACTCCCTCAGCATGCAAACTAGTCTGGTGCCCCACTTCCACAGGAGCAGCACCCAAGTGGGGTGGATCAGCCACACAAACTCTAGCAGCCTAGGTCACTGAGGTACTCACAGGCATCACTGATGTTGACTACAGCAAAAGAAACTTCATGGAAATTACTACTGTGCCTACCTGGAACCAAAGCCAATGCACCCTACCCAACCTATACGTTAGGACATATCTGAAGATGAAAGTCTTTCCTTATGAAAGCCACCCTATAAAATTGGGAGAGGTGACCATTCCACCAGATACACAGACTTCTATGCAGGAACACAACAAACATGAAAAAAAACAGCAACAAAGAAATATGAAACCATCGGAGAAACAATACCTCTCCAGTAACTGATCCCAAAGAAATAGAAATTTACAAATTGCCTGGAAAAAAACTAAATATAATTATCTTAACGGAACTCAGTGAGGTAAAAGAGAACATGGGTAAAGAATTCAATGAAATTAGGAAAACAATTCATGATCTGAATGAGAAATTCAACAAAGAAATAGATGTATATAAAAAAAGAACCAAACAAAAGTGTTACAGCTGAAAAATTCAATGAATAAAATTAAAAATGTAATTGAGACCATTAGGAGCAGATTAGATCAAGCAGAAATAAGAATTTCTAAACTTAGGGACATGTCTTTTGAAATAACCCAGAGTATAAAAGAGAAAACAGAATCAAAAAGAGTAAAAAAAAGCTTACAGGACTTATGGGACACCATTAAGCTGACAAATATCTTCATTCTGAGGTTTTCAGAGGACTAGCAGTTGGTAAAAGGCACAGAAATCTTATTTAACAAAATAATAATTGAAAACTGTCCAAGTCTTGATAGAGATACGGACATCTAGATCCATGAAGCTCAAAGGACCTCAAACAGGTTCAACCCAAAGAGGTCATCTCCAAGTAACATTATAATTAAACTGTCAAAAGTCAGAGACAGAGAGAATTTTAAAAGATGCAAGAGAAAAGCATGAAGTCATTGTAAGAAAATCCCCATTAAACTATCAGCAGATTTCTCAGCACAAACCTTGCAGGCCAGGAGAGAATGGGATAATATATTCAAAGTGCTGAAAGAAAGTAAAAATCCTGCCAGCCTAGAATATTATGCCCAACAAAACTATCTTTCAGAAATGAAGGAGAAATAGTCTGTCCCAGACAAGCACAGCTGAGGATATTCATCACCACTAGACCAGCCTCACAAGAAATACTTAAGGGAGTGCTTCAACCAGAAGTAAAAGAACAATAATTACTATTGTGAAAACATATGAAAGCATAATCTCACTGGTGCAGGTACATTTGTTATCAAATTCAGAACACTACATTATTGTAATGATGGTACATAAGTTTTCAAACTTCTAGTATGAAGGTGCCTTAGTCCATTTTTGTGTTGCTATAAAGGAATACCTGAGGCTGGGTAGCTTATAAAGAAAAGAGATTATTTAGCTCATGGTTCTACAAGCTGTATTAGAAACAGGGCATCGCCATCTGCTTCTGGTGAGGGCTACAGGCTGCTTCCACTCATGGCAGGAAAGAAAAGGGAAGCTGGCATGTGCAAAGATCACTTGGTGATAAATAAACGCAAGAGAGAGACAGAAGGTGCCAGGCTATTTTAAACAATGAGCTCTTGGGGGAACTCTCACAGGAACTAACAGAGCAAGAACGCATTCATTACCATGAGAACAGAACCAAACCTTTCATGAAGGATCCACCCCCATGATCCAAATACCTCACATTAGGTCTCACTTCCAACATTGGGGATCAAATTTCAACATGAGATTTGAGGGACAAACATATCCAAACTATAGCAGAAGGTTAAAAGTCAAAATGATCAACAATAACTATGCTAAAATAAGTTGCTAAGGAATACAAAATATAAAAAGATATAAATTAAGCAACAAAATTAAAAATGGGGAGGTTAGAGTAAAAGTCTGGAATATTTAAACACAGCCAAAGATAAGTTATTATCAGCTTGAAATAGTATACTATAACTCTAAGATTGCTAACGTAAATCCCATAGTAACTACAAAGGAAAAAATTATAGCAGATACACAAATGAAAAAGAGAAAGGAATCAAAGCTTATTATTATAGAAAATCACCAAACCTCAAGGGTAAACAATAAGAGAAAAATAAAGGAACATAGGATGTACAAAACAGCCAAAATATGCTTAAAAAATGGCAGGAGTAAGTCCTTACCTATCAATAATAACCTTCAATGTAAATGGATTAAGTTTCCCAGGTAAAAGATACAGAGTGGCTGAATGGATAAGAAAACACAACTTGACTATGTGCTGCCTACAAGAGACACAGTTCACCTGTAAGGACATGAATAAACTGAAAGTAAAGGGATGGAAAATGATATTCCATGCAAATGGAAAATAAAAGAGCGCAGGAGTAGTCATACTCATATCAGATAAAACAGACTTTAAATCAAAAGTTGTAAAAAGAGAAAAAGACACTTGTTATATAATAATAAAGTGGTGAATTCATCACAGGATATAATGATTATAAATACACATGCACCCAACATTGGGGCACCCAGATATATTAAGCAAATATATATAATATTTGCTATATATATATATATATATTTGCTTTATATATACATCTAACTTCTAAAGGAAGAGATAGATTGCAATACAATAATAGTAGGAGACTCCAATACCCAGCCCCACATTCAGCAATGAACAGATCATCCAGACTGAAAATCAACATAGAAACATTATATTTAAACTAAACTCTAGATCAAATGGACCTAAAAAACACTTACAGAACATTTTATCCAGCAGCTGCACAATATAAGTTCTTCTCTACAGCACATGGCACTTCCTCCAAAATAGGTCATCTGTTACTTAGGTCACAAAACAAGTCTCAACAAATTTTTTTAAATAAAAATAATATCATGTATCTTTTCTGATCATAATGGAATAAAACTAAAAATCAGTAACAGGAGAAACTTTGGAAGCCATATGAATACATGAAAATTAAACAACACGCCCATGAATTACCAATGGAGCAGTGACAAAATTCTTGAGACAAATTAAAAATGGAAACATAACATACCACAACCTATGGAATACAAGTTCTAAGACAGAAGTTTATAGCAATAAATGCCTACATCAAAAAAGTAGAAAGATCTCAGATAAAAAATCTAACATTGTACTTCAAGAAACTAGAAAAATAAGAACAAACTAAACTCAGAATTAGTAGATAGAAACAAAAAATAGAGATAAGAGTAGGAATAAACAAAATAGAGACCAAAACCCAATACAATATGTCAACAAAACAAAGGTTGGTTTTCTTTGATTTGTTGATATATTGATACGAGAAAATCAACAAACTCTTCTCTAGACTACTTAAGGAACAAAGAGAGAAAACTCAAATTTAAAAAAAATCAGAGATGAAAAGGCAACATTGTAAGTGATACCACAGAAATATGAAGGATCATAAGAGACTATTATGAACAACTATATGGCAACAAATTGGAAAACTTAGAGGAAATGGAAAAATTTCTGAACACATACAACCTAACAAAACTGAATTATGAAGAAATAGAAAATCAGAACAAATGAATAATGAGTAATGAGATTAAATTAATAACAAAATTTCCTATCAAATAAAAGTCTAGGACCTGATGACTTCACTGCTGAATTCTACCAAATATTTAAATAACTATTACCAATGTTTTCCAAACTACTCCAAAAAATTAAGAGGGAACTCTTCCAAACTCATTCTGTGAGGCTGCCATTACACTGATACCAAAACCAGACAAGAACACACTCACACACAAAAAAACTACAGGCCAATCTGCATGACGAATACAGATGCAAAAGTCCTCAACAAAATACTAGCAAACTGAATTCAAAAGTACATTAAAGAGATCATTAACCATGATCAAGTGGTACTCATCCCAGGGATGCAAGGATGGTTTAACATAGGCAAGTCAATCAGCATGACACATCACGTTAAAATAATCAAGGACAAAAACTATATAATCACTTCAGTAGACACAGAAAAAGCATTTGATAAAATTTGACATCCCTTCAACATATAACTCTTAAAAAATAAGATATAGAGGAAATGTGCCTCAACACAATAAAGGCCATATATGACAAACACAGCTAACATATTGAACTGTGTTCAATATAAAGGAATACCTGAGGCTGGGTAACTTGTAAAGAAAAGAGATTTATTTAGCTCATGGTTCTACAGGCTGTACAAAAAGCTTAGTGCCAGCATCTGCATCTAGTGAAGGCCTCAAGCTGTTTCCATTCATGGTGGAAGGGGAAAGGGAGCCAGTGTGTGCAGAGATCACTTGGTGAGAGAGGAGGCAAGAGAGAGGTGTGAGGGAATGTGCCAGGCTCTTTTGAACAAGCTATTGTGGGAACTAACAGAACACGAATTCCCTCATTACTGCAAGGATGACACAAAGTCATTCATGAAGGGTCTGCCTGCATGACTCAAACACTTCCCATTAGGTCCCATCTCCAACAATGGAGATCAAATTTCAATATGAGGTTTGGAGGGGTCAAATATCCAAACCATAACATCCCTGTTTGCAGATGACATGATCTTTTTTTTTTTTTTTTTGAGACAGAGTCTC